>NC_089267.1:13145233-13282770 GCF_963930625.1 Muntiacus reevesi | reverse complement strand
CACAAGTCTATTTTTCTTTTAACTCATCAGTTAATATGTCTGTCTCATATCAAGTGAAAGGACAGAGTCTGTACCATCTTTATATGTTCAATTTCTAGATTTTCAGTTGTCATAGGACTCTCATTTGTAACTGAAGTGGCCTGAGCTATGCTAAAGCTGCTCTCTGGCCTGGCCAGTGAATCAAAGCTATTGGCCTAGGCTTTAAAAGACTGCTGAAATGTCTTTCAATTTTAATATATTATGGTTTAAAGCATTCAGATCCTGCATTTAGAAACAACTTACACTCTTGATTTTTTTTGTTTGTTTTTATTAGTTGCAGGCTAATTGCAATATTGTAGTGGTTTTTGTCATACATTGACATGAATCAGCCATGGATTTACATGTATTCCCCATCCCGATCCCCCCTCCCACCTCCCTCTCTACCCGATCCCTCTGGGTCTTCCCAGTGCACCAGGCCCGAGCACTTGTCTCATGTACTGTCTTGATTTTAACTGATATAAGACAATCCCAGACCTTTCAACTCAGACTGCATCTTGCACCAGAGAGAGCACTTTTTTTCTAGAGCAGTTTTTTGATCACCTGCTCTTTATAGTCACTCATGCCTATAACTCAGAATGGTTGGGCATCACTCATGGCCTCTCTGCACAAACCTTCCCTACTGTCTGCATGCTGTTACTTCCATGAATACAATATGGGAGAATTATGCCATATTATATTTGTTCCTATTTTTACTCTTGTTATTAATGCCTGTACAAAATCTCTCATATTTTCTCCTTATTAATTGTCTCAGGCCAATATAGTTTAGCTCACAGACATAGAGCTCTAGAAGAGTAATTTCCTTACAGAAGTTCAATCTTCATCTCCCCCTTCATTCAGTTTTCTTCATGCATCACAAAATAAGATTGAATATAAGATTATTCCTCTTTACTTCAGACTTACTGACCCTAAAGTGTTCTGTCCTATGGGGTAGGAAGTGAAATTCAACAAGTTTTTTTTTTTTTATCAAACACCTGCAAGTAAGATAGTCTTGGTAGACCAGTAGGTGATTTTTGAGATGCTATCTCTAAAAACTTGAACCTAGACTATACTAGGGCATGAACATAAGTACTACACATAGGGCATGAACAAATCATTGTGAAATAAGAATACTATACTAAAGCTTCTAACAAGTACCATAAGAGAATTAAAGTCAAATGCTGTAGGAATTTGGAAAGAGTTCATTTTCATCAAAATGGCCAAAGAATGCTCAGAAAGTGACTTAGTAATTGGGATGTCCTTGCAGAGTCGATAGGTTTGTGGTAGGTGGAGACAGGAGGAAGGAGGAGGACAAGGATAAAGGAAGACATGAGTACAGAAAGGCTTGGAGGCCAAGGATGGCATCAAATTACTGAGCAACTTGTTTTGTTTGGAATAGCGGGAAACATCTGAGCTTTAGGCATGCAAACTCAGTTGGAGACAGATCTTAGGCTTTGGTGATTCAACCGAGGACATTTAAGGTCTACTCAGAAAATGAAATGTACAAGACTGGTGAACTTTGTGAATTGCCAAAGGGGACTAGAACTGGAAACAAAGAAGCCCTGAACTCTTGAGGCCAACAGGAGGGCAGGTAGATGCTGCCCCATGTCTTCTGGCTACATGAACTGGCATATCCTGTTCCTCAGTAGTGAAATGCAGAGTTTGCAAAGGACAACTTTGTAAGATAAAAGAGGATATATTATTAGTACCTTTCCCTTCTAGAGGTAGTAAAGATTAAAAGAGATTAGTCATACACAGTACTTAGCACAATATCTTAGCACATAATAGCTATATGCTATTACTTAGCACATAATAAAATGTAAATGCTCAGTAAATGTTAGCTATTATTTAACATTTAAGTATTTTAAACATAAACTCTAATTTCCTTGTTTTTGTCTCTGTCATATTTACCCAATTTCAAGAACTTCTCAGATTTGTTCAGTAATCCCTAACAATTAGTATCTGTCACCTGTTCCCATGGCCCAACAAAAATGATCACGTAACATACTGTGAGTTAATATAGTCATAGAGCAAAATTCTAGGAGGCAAGTACAGAAGACTGCTAATTTCCTAGATTTCTCTAGAAGCTGAGAATATATAGGGTCTTACTTTCTACCATAAACATACTTGCTAACATTTGTTAACAATCACTAATAGATTTCATAAGAAAACAACAATTAAAAAATAAAAATATATAACAAAGGCAAATGGATATTATACTTTAGTAATTCTCTTAGTAGCAACAGATAGTGTTCTGTATATATTCAGGACTACATCTCTTCTCAGAATCATAGTATACTATGCTTTATCTAGTCTTCTACTAAATCAAATTTCAGGGCACTAGATTTAGAAATTACAGCAGAAAATGGGAGCATAAAAGACAGAAAGTTGGAAAAATGTTAATAATTTGGCAAATACCCTGTGAAGTTTCTAATACCATATGAATTCTTAACCAACTATTCAACTGTTTATCTGAAAATAAACATTATCAAGTACTTTTTCTCAGTTCCAGGAAATGAGTTAACTTTTTCCATCTTTCACAAGAATAATTTCCATGCTTCCCTCCAATTGGTTAGTACTGAAAGCTAATTTGACATATTTACATCAAGGACTTTTTTTCTGTTATATGCACATATAGTTATTTTGGGCTTCCCAGGTGGCACTGGTGGTAAAGAACCTGTCTGCCAATGCAGGAGACCTAAGAGACACGGGTTTGATCCCTGAGTTGGGCAGATCACCTGGAGGAGGGCATGGCAACTCCCTTTAGTATTCTTGCCTGGAGAATCCCATGGACAGAGGAGCCTGGTGGGCTGCAATCCAAAGGGTCTCAAAGAGTCGGACATGACTGAAGCGACTTAGGATGCACACACACGTTTATTTTAAAGAAATATTTTGGTGTGTTTTTTTTTTTTTCATTTATTTTTATTCATTGGAGGCTAATTACTTTACAATATTGTAGTGGTTTTTGCTATACAGTGACATGAATCAGCCATGGATTTACATGTGTTCCCCATCCTGATCCCCCCTCCCACCTCCCTTCCCATTTCATCCCTCTAGGTCTTCCCAGTGCACCAGCCCTTAAAATAAAATCAGTCTTTAAGAAGTTCTCTAATAATAGCCTATAAGTCTTCTATACATTTAAGAAAAATTGTTTTCTAAATAACTTAGAATCCCCAAAATAATACACTTAGAAGGAAATCCTTAAGCCGTGTAGGCTCAGAGACGGATGTGAGTATCTCCAGGACATATTAATAAGCCAGTGTTGGCTAGTTACGGGGCCTAGATCGCCTGACACTCAGAAGTATGCTGTCCCTTCACAGTAGTTTTTACATGCAGAAAAACTCCCTAATCTTGATGAACCTTAACCTTATGTGCAAGACATTTCCTTTAAACAGGAATCTCTTTGAAAAAGGTTCTACAAGAAGAAGTGGTGCTAAACTTTGTTATTGTATTCTAACATACAAGTCACACCCTTTAAATTTTCATCGTCAAGATTTATTCTCTATGCTTTGACATGTAAGTCAGAAGCATTTAGGGGTTTACTGTTATGTTTTTAAAAGATTTCAGAATGTGATACAGTCATGTGAATATGGCACGTTGTTGTTGTTCAATCGCTATGTCACGTCCAACTCTGTGACCCCGTGGAATGCAGCCTGCCAGGCTCCTCTGTCCTTGGGATTATCCCAGCAAGCATACTGGAATGGGTTGCCATATCTTTCTCCAGGGGATCTTCTCTACCCAGGAATGTCATATTGCTCTGCAAAGTCAGATGAGGAAGGAAGTGAAATGCCCTGTTTTGACTTTGGTCTTTCTTTAAGATGTTCTACCCAGCGTCTGATCCTAGAAAACAAGATGACAGTTCCTATCCATCTGCCCTTTGATCCACTGAAGTTAACATGTTGTTGGTTAAGATCATTATTCACTGTGAAGCAGAACCACTATTTCTAGGTCTAGATCCTCAAGTCTGGTGGCTTCCCAGGTGGCACAGTGGTAAAGAACCTGCTGGCCAATGCAGGAGACACAAGAGACGCAGGTTTGATCCCTAGGTCAGGAAGATCCCTGGAAAAGGAAATGGCAATCCGCTCCAGCATTCTTGCCAGGAAATTCCATGGACACAGGAGGCTGGCAGGCTACAGTCCGTGGGGTCACAGAGAGTTGTACACAGCACACACAGTGATGAGCAGTTGCAAAGACAAGCTGAAGAATAGGTGAGCAGCTTGTTTTGGTTTTATGTGTAATCATTAGACTCTATGATATTAATTTAATTTTTTGCATCTGACTTGTACTCAGAAATCTATACTAATACTCTTTTTTAATATATTGCTAAATCTTATAGTTTACAATAAAAAAGTCCTTTCCCCCCAAAGTAAAAGCTTTTACAATGAGGGGAGAAAAAAATATTCTCAAGTAAAGTAAGCTTCTAGAATCTACAGAGAAATCAATACAATCTCTAGTTATTTGGAATATTCCTTATGTATAGAATTTCAGAAAAACAAATTAGGTTTTATTTATTAGTAATTCACTGAGTTCAATGTTTAATTAGAAAAATGCTTATAACATACTATTAATTTACTGTATAAGTTTTTAAAAATTCACTAATTCACAAAAAAATATGTTAAATGAAATACTGCTGAATGACTAGTAACAGAATTAAGCTAAATATTTCAAATAGCATTGGAAAGGCTATTCCTAAATACATAAGTAATATTCTACATGAGACCTTACTATGGGATATATGTTTCTTATTTACTAGAACATTCTGTTAGTATGTAACATTTCAAACTTTTTTAAGTTATTAACTTAGAATTAAATGTTTGAAGTATTCCTTTATAGAATTGTTTTACTGATGAAAAAGTTAATTATTTGGAAATGTATTTCAAATGTAGTCAAGATGTATTGACTACAAAATGTAGTCAAATATATTTCAAATGTATTTCAAATGCATTTCAAAATGTAGTCAAGAAAATTGTTTCTATCTACATTTATTTAATTGTGATGATTTCTACATCTAGTCACCCAACATTTGTTAGATTTATTCTAAAGAATCCTCAAGTGTGGATTTTGTTAATGGGTCTTGTGTATATTAATGTCAGTATTATTTGGGGAGTCATTTTCAAGGGAAAGGAACACACAATTTTCTCTGAGGAGTAACTCTTGGCAAAGAACTTTCAACTGCTTCATGGACCACATTCAGAGGTTGCATTTCCTTGATATTCAAAACAACATGTGTTGCTCATGTGAATTATGGCTGTGGTAAATCTAAATAAAACTAGAGAATGTGTAGGAGTGGAAAATCCAATAGATTTCATTTTATTTTAAACAGTTTAAAAAGAAATCAAAGGGAAGGGAAAGCAATTTCTTAATATTTCTAATCTATATATTTTCTAATGTTAAGGAAACAAAAATGATATCAAATCTACCCAATAGTTTGAACCATATACACCATATTCAATAGCTATCATTTACAAATTGTACAACTTAAATCATATGTTGTATGATACCTATAAATGCCAAGTCTTTATAAAGCATTTTTTCTTGAAATTAAAATGGCAGGAGGATAAATAGCCTTTGGTTTTTATTTAGTTGATATTAAAATGTGAAGTGACAAGTCAGTGGGCTTGTTAGAGCAGGGCTGTGTTGGGCCTCCAAGTTCTCAAAGCCAAAGGGACCATAACCCTAGCAGTGAGCTTTTCCCAAGGTAGGCCTGAGCAAGAATGCCTACAAGGACCTACAGGTACACTGATGGCCTGCCTCAGGATAGCACTCGTCAATGTCGTGAAGGTACAGTTTTCCTGACAGTGTGGTTTGGCAAATCTGCAGCCATTACCGAGTCTCAGATCCAACCTATGGTGGATAGATTGGGACCACCCAGCACGTGCATCTACCTGTTTATATCTGTAGGAAGGTTATAAACAACAGCCTGCTGTTTCCTCTAAAGTGCAGAAGCTCTTCATCTTCTTCCATTTTTTTCCCCTCTAAGTCCTATCTCCTCCTTGAAATTTTCCTAGGTTTTCAACTTGTGCCTAGAGAACCTTTGAGTGATTGCTGGGTTATAACCAGTAGTTTTTATTTAAACAATTACGCAAGATGATTCACTGATCCAAATATATTATATATATGTGCAGAATTGCTCTCTAGTAAAAAAAAAAATGAGAAGTTTTACAGAATTTTATGTAGAATAAATGGCAAAAATTAAGTTACATTTTTCTCTTTTTTTTAATTAACTTGACTTTATTAAAGGATAATTGCTTTACAGAACTTTGTTGTTTTCTGTCAAACCTCCACATGAGTCAGCCATAGGTATACATATGTCCCCTCCGTTTTGAACCTCCCTCCCATCTCCCTTTAGGAGGGGTGGGGATCCCACCCCTTTAGGTTGATACAGAGTCCCTGATTGAGTTTCTTGAGCCATACAGCAAATTCCCGTTGGCTATCTATTTTACACATGGTGATGTAAGTTTCCATGTTACTTTCTCCGTACATCTCACCCTCTCCTCCCCTCTCCCCATGTGCATAAGTCTATTCTCTATGTCTGTTTCTCCATTGTTGCCCTGTAAATAAATTCTTCAGTATTATTTTTCTAGATTCCGTATTTTAAGCAATCACTCTGGCCGCCTTATTGAGAACAGATTCTAAGGGGGCCATAGTAAAATCAAGAAGACACAGTAAAAGGTTTTTGCAGTGATCTAGGCAGGAGATGATAGTAGTTCCCACCTTGGAGGTCAGCAAATTCTGGATATATCTTGATGAAAAATTCAATGGAAATTTCCTGACATATTGAATGTAGGGTAACAATTAGCACTCAAATACAACTCCACAGTATTCACCTGAACAAGAAGGATGTAATGCTAGTAAATGAAATGAGAGAGGTTTTGGGTGAAGTTGTTTGGGAGAGTAAAAAGAATCCCATTTGGTTTTGGAAATTATGAGTTTGAGAAGATTATTGGGCATTCAAGTGGATATATTAAATAGGCAGTATGATAGATAGGAGAGTTCTAGGCTGGCGAGTTAAAACCTTGGAAACTGTCAGCATACAGATGGTATTTAACACTATGCAAATAGTCAACTGGCCTCACAGCTCAACTTTTCCTTCTTTTCAATCCCAGCTTCCTTTCCTTTCTATCACAAGTTGATCTCCTGGCTATTCCTTAATAGAGTCCTGCATACTAAAGTCCACCTCTGAGTCCACTTCCCAAGGAACCTAACCTGGTACAAATTTTAAATAACATTATAATTTAATATTTTTTTCCTGACTTAGTTAAAATTTGCCTAAAAATAAAATCCACACACAGCCCAAATCTTTTGTCTGATTCTTACCAGAAAAGACTCAAAATTCCAGAGTTGTTCATTTTAATGTATCCACTTTCTCTTTTATTTCTTTCAGAACTATTTACTGACTACCTACAATGCGCTGGTTACTATCCTAAGAACTAAAGGCCTAAGGGCTACTTAGTAGTAAGCGACTAAATGAGTTGTATGGCTTCCCTGGTGGATCAACTGGTAAAGAATCCACCTGCAATGCAGGAGACCTGGGTTCTATCCCTCAGTTGGGGAGATCCCCTGGAGAAGGGAAAAGCTACCCACCTAGTATTCTTGCCTGGAGAATTCCGTGGACAGAGGTTGCAAAGAGTTGAATGTGGCTGAACGACTTTCACTTCACTTTCAGTGGCTATCTATAAACAGAAACTAGAGCATGACTTTACTGCGGCATCATATTTGAAGTCTATGAAGGATTCTGACACCATGCATCATGTAACAATACAACTCATACTTGGCACCCAAAATCTCAGGCAATAGGATTTTCCATAATGTCAGAGGATGAGCCTTTTCTTATCAGTAAATTTTAAGTGTTTTCTTCTATTGGTGATTATCAATTGCTACTAAATATTCATAGAAGTACTGTTAGATTTCTCTCTTCAATAATTTCCCTTGTTTTATTTTTATTGTCTTAATTCTTTGTTGTTTTCTTCTAGTAAATAAAAGCCATGTGAGATAGGTGACTGGTGAATTACTTGCCTCATTCAATAGGGCATAGTCCAAGAAAAGTTTTGAGAACTAGTAGCAAAATATAATTACTGATACCCAGGAGCTCACCAATCTAGTATAACTTTACAAGAAATGTATAACCCAATGTGTTTGCTTGCAAATTAGATACAAAAAAATATATTCATAGGTGTGCTATTTCAAGTAGAACATACCTATTAGGTTCCTATTTAGGGGAAAAATAAACCAAAAAAGACAACTCTGTGTGTGTGTGTGTGTGTGTGTGTGTGTGTGTGTGTGTGTGTTAGTAGCTCAGTCACGTCCGACTCTTTACGACCCTGTGGACTGTAGCCCACCAGGCTCCTCTCTCCATGGAATTCTCCAGGCAAGAATACTGGAGTGGATTGCCATTCCCTTCTCTAGGGGATCTTCCCCACCTAGGGATTGAAACCAAGTCTCCTGCATTGCAGCAGATTCTTTACTATCTGGGTCACCAGGGAAGCCCTAAAAAAGCAAGTAGTTTACGTGTTATTACTTAGAGCAAAATTGCTTCATCAATTTGCATTCCAAAGTATTAGCTATCTGTGAGCAAGATGGCAGAAGAGGCAAATTTAGAGAGGGTAGGGAAGAGTTAAATGATGGTTGATAGTGTTTAACCTAAGCATATTTTTTTAAACCCTAAAACCAGGCTTTGGGAACCATGTTCAAAAAAGTTGCTCTGTAGGTCTGTGTGATCAGGAAGTTCCCTAGAGCACTGTCTTCCTATTCCCACATCCTGTCTACCTGACTCTGTGCCTTTTAGCATCATCCTGTCTTTGTCTCCTGACTCTGGCTGCATGACCATCTCAGAAATCCCAAAGAAGTTATTAGGAGTTCCAGGTTCACACTCCCAAACCAAGACTGTCACTCCAGTTTCCCATTTGGTTTGGAGAAGGAAATCGGAGAGTAAACATAAGTTAAGAGCAAGGAAAGTTGGGTAAAGTGTCAAACAGGTAAATCACACAAGCAAAAGGGAAGAATGAAGTGTTGGTGCAACAAAGAGAAAAAGACCTAGATAAGGGTACAGTAGAAAGATAAAAAGAACAAGAGAAGATAGGCAGACACAGAAGTCTCAGAGAGTGATGTCAGTAGCATGGCAAAGTGAGGAACTTGCTTTCTCTCTCCCCTTTAACCTACAACCAGCAAAACATCAAAGGTGCTTCTGCCCAACATACCAGGATGCCAGAGAATTCCATCAATCTGTATAGGTAGAGGTGGGTGCACCATAGAGAAGGTAGAACCAGGTGAATGGTGGAGGAAGTTCTTTTGATTCTGGCCTCCAGGTATGGCAGCTGAGCCCACAGCCCCAGAGAAGCTGGCAATGGCATAGGGACGGCGCACACGACTCCAGCCTTCTGGCCACAGCTCTACCCGCCACTGAGGTGCCCATGACTTTGGGATCCCTGCCCCTACCCCACTCTCAGTGGTGGAACTTGAAAACCTTGTAACATAGGGCACTCCAGAGGAGCTGGGGCAACCCCGGCTTCCCTGTCACCCACTTCTTCCCTCCGGGGGGGTGGAGCTTGAGATTCAGGGGATCCTGTGTGCAGAGGGGAAGCTCACCATTCCAGAGCCCCAGGTGGTGATCAACCACCACTGGCAGCTGGTAACCCCTGTGAAGCCACAGGGCGAGAGCTTTGACAGGCAGTGGGGAGTGGGAAAGGCAGCCTCTCAAATAAAAGCAGAAGCAGCTTAGGCAAGGGGTCAGGGAGATCTCCTGGAGAAGCAAATGGAACCCACTCCAGTATCCTGGCCTGAAGAATCCCCGTGGACAGACGAGCCTGGCAGGCTACAGTCCGTGGGGTCGCAGAGTCCACCACTGAGCTACTAATCATCAGTAGCGGCTTGGGTAAGAGAAATCAAAAACTTGTGACATAGCGCCACCTAGAGGAAAATGGAGGCAATGTCTCTATTTTTTAATCCATTAAGTTGTTAGAATCGAGTACAAAGGTGTCCATACACCAAACGTGCCAGCAGCGAAATAACTCATCAAGCGCTATAAAGAACCTTATAACATCGTATCATGAAAAGAAAATGACAATTCCCTAGAAACCAAGCTTAAAGTCACAGAATATTGAAATCTAACTGACAGAGAATTCAAACTATCTGTCATAAAGAAACTCAATGAGTTACAAGAAATGTCTGAAAGGTAGTTCAATGAGCTCACGACTAAAATTGGTAAACAGAAGGAATACTTTACCAAAGAGTATGAAACTCTAAAAAACAACTAAACAGGAAGTTTGCCATCAAAGAACTCAATAAACTAGACAAATAAAGTATTAGAAAGCATTAGATAGAGAGTAGAACTCATGGAAGAGAGAAATAGCAAGATCAAAGACACAAAAATAGAAACAATACAATAAGAAGAGGAAAGAGAACCAAGACATTAAAAAGTGAGGAAATTTTATAAGAGCTATTCAACTCTTTTAGGAAGGGCAACATTTGAGTAATGGGTATCCCAGAGGAAATGAGGAGAAGAGATAAAAGAGTTTATTTAAATTAATAATAGCTGAGAACTTCCCATACTTTAAGAAGGAACTAGATATACAAGCTCATGAAACTAAGGACACATCTAATTACCTCAGTGTCAAAAGGCCTTCTCCTTACAAGAGAGATTATATTAAAGTTGCTAAAAGTCAATGACAAGGACTTTCCTGGCAGTCCAGTGGTTAAGACTTTGCCTTAATGCAGGGGCTTTGGGCTCAACCCCTGGTTGAGAGCTAAGATCTCACATACCTCATGGCCAAAAGAACCAAAACATATAAAAGAAGTAATATTGTAAAACACTCATTGAAAAAAAGAAAAAAAATCTCTTTTAAAAAATCAATGGCATTTATCTTAAAAAGTCAATTATCATTCACATAAAGAACAAACAAATTTTTTAAAAAGTCAATGACAAAGAATTTTAGAGGCAGCCAGAGAGAAAAAGGATGGTAACCTGCAAAAGCACTCCCACTAAGCTATCAGCAGATTTCTCAGGTGAAATTCTATAGGCCAAGAGAGAGTGGAAAGATATTCTCAAAATGCTGAGAAAAAAGCTATCACCCAAGAACACTCTATCCAACAGAGTTATAAGGTCATTCAGATATGAAAGAGACATAAAGACTTTCCCAAATAATCCAAGCATGAGAGAATTCATTACCGCTAGGCTTGCTTTACAAAAATGTTGAAAGGTGCTCTTCTACCAAACACAAAAAGGCAAAAGTACACGAAACTTTATGGTAATAAATAGACAGAATAAGAAAATTGCAACTCCGTATTAGAATAGGTTTTAAAACATTCTATCAAAAAATAAAGGTTAAAGAAAAGAAAACAGAAAAAGCTAGTTCAATTGGTAATGACCTCAAACATTAAAAAGTGAATCACTTGAGACAATAGAAACATGAAAAGGAAAGTGAAAATGGACAGAATCCATATAGGTCAACAAAGATAAGGTACAGTCAGCAGAAAAAGGATGCTTTTATCTATGAGAAATTTTTTCAAACCTCATAGTAATCACAAAACATAAATCTAGAGCAGAGACATGAAACAGAAAAAGAGGAAACTGAGAAAAACATCATAGAAACTCTCCAAGACAAATGGTAGACAGAAACATAGGGGGAAAGAGATATAGAGCAACCAGAAAACAAAAGATAAAATAGCAGTACTAACCTTCATTTATCAATAATCACCCTAAATTTAAATAAATTTGATTCACTAATCCAAAGACACAAAGTGTCTGGATGGTTTAAAAATCAAGACCTGAGTGTATGCTGACTACAGGACACTCACCTCAGCTCTAAAGACAAACAGGCTCAAAGTGAGGGGTTGGAAGATGATACTCCAAGCAGATGGCAGCTAAAATAAAGTGTGAGCCAATGCAGGAGACTTGGGTTCAAACCTGGGTTGGGAAGATCCCCTTTAGAAGGAAATGGTTCTCCAGTGTTCTAACCTGGAAAGTGCCATGGACAGAGGAGCCTGGTGGGCTGTAGTCCGTGGGGTCACAGAAGAGTCAGACAAAACTTAGTGACTAACCAGAAACAACAAACGCATGCTTGTGTCAGACAGAATAGATTTCAAGCCAAAAAGGTAATAAGAGACAAAGATAGACAATATATAATGATAAAGGGGAAACCTCTTCAAAGCAGTTCTTATTAATATACATCAGAACAAGACCCAGATTCCCCCCCAGTCAGTCTCTCCCATCAGGAAGCTTCCACAAGCCTCTTATCCTTATCCATCAGAGGGCAGATAGAATGAAAACCACAATCACAGAAAACTAACCAAACTGATCACATGGATCACAGCCTTGTGTAACTCAATGCAACTATGAGCCATGCCCTGGAGGGCCACCCAAGATAGACAGGTCATGGTGGAGAGTTCTGACAAAATGCAGTCCACTGGAGAAGGGAATGGCAAACCACTGCACTATTCTTTCCTTGAGAATCCCAGGAACAGTAAGAAAAGGCAAAAAAGATAAGCTCCAGGAGTTGGTGATGGACAGGGAGGCCTGGCATGCTGCAGTCCATGGGGTCGCAAAGAGTTGGACATGACTGAACGACTGAACTGAACATAGGAAAACCAAAATATGTAAAAAAAGTATTGGCAGGCCCAATGGGAGAAATCTGCAACAACATAATAATAGTAGGGGAATTTAATACCTCATTTACAGAGAGATCGTTCAGACATAAAGTCAACAAGGAAGCAGTAGCCTTAAATAAAATATTTTAACAGGACAATTTGATAGATTTGTACAGAATATTCCATTCAAATGCAACAGAATACTAATTCTTCTCAAGTGCATATGGAATTTTCTCAAGGATAGACCATCTCATCTGCTGGGAGGGGAAAAAAAAAAACAAGTCCCAATAAATTTTAGAAGATTGAAATAATATCAAGCATCTTTTCTTGTCACAACAGTATGAAACTAGAAATAAAACTACTTGAAGACAGCTGCTAAATCACAAGTTCATAGAGAGAGACTGAACAATACGCTAATGATTGACTATTAGTAAATTGAAGAAATCAAAAGAGTAATCAAAACTTACCTGAAGACCAATGAAAATAGAACATACCAAAATCTGTGGGATTCAGCAAAAGGGTTACTAAAAAGGAAGAATTAGCTATATAGCCCCAACTCAAGAAAAAAGTTTCAAATAAACAATCTAATCTTACTTCTAACAGAATGAGAAAAAGAACAAATGAAGCCTACAGTTAGTAGAAAGAAGGGAATAATAAAGATCAGAGTAAAAGTAAAGATATAGGAAAGATCAATAAAACTAAGAGCTGGTCCTTTGAACAAACAAACAAAATTGATAAACTTTTAGCTAGACTCACAAAGAAAAAAGAAAGATGTCTGATAAATAAAATCAGAAACAAAAGAAGATAAGTAACAATGGGTAACACAGAAATATAAATGGTTATAAAAGAATATTATGAACAGTTATATGCAAACAATTTTAATAAACTTGACGAAACTGACAAATTCTTAGAATTTGTCTTTCTAAGAATTCCAAGACTGAATCACAAAGAAATAAAAAATATGAATAAGCCAATCACTGGTAGAGATTGAAATGGTAACCAAAAACCTCCCCCACTCCCAAAATATCTAGGACAAGATGGCTTCACAGGTGAATTCTACCAAACATTCAAATAAAATTTAATACCTATTTTCTCAAACTCTTAAAATTTTGAAAAAGAGGAAATGCTTCCTAACTCATTTTACAAGGCCAACATGACCCTGATTTCAAACTCAGACAAGGATAGCACAGCAAAAAAGAAAATTACAGGCTGGTATCTCTAATGAACATAGACAAAAAAGTCTTCAACAGAATATTAGCAAACTAGTAAAACAATGCATTAAAAAGATCATCCAAAAATAACCAAATGAGATTTATTCCAGGGAATTTAAGGATGGTTCAACATCCATAAATCAATCAGTGTGACACATATTAACAAAATAAAGGATTAAAACCATTGACCATCTCAGTACATAAAGAAAAACCATTTGACAAGATTCAGCACCCAATACAGTGGGTATAGAAGGAACATACCTCAATCTAATAAAGGCTATAAATGTAGCTGCAAACCCACAGCAAACATCATACTCAATGGTAAATACCTAAAAGCTATACTTTTAAAATAACAAGACAAGGATGCCCACTCTCACCACTTTTATTGAATATAGCTTTGGAAATTCTAGCCACAGCCATCAGATAAGAAAAAGAAATGAAAGGCATCTGAATTAGAAGGGAAGAAGTAAAATTGTCACCATTTGCACATAACATGATTTTACTTATAGATACATATATGTGTGGATTCATACATATAGGTTTTTTATTTCTAAAGCTTCTACCAGTATCTATTAGAATTAATAAATGAATCCAGAGACATTGTGGCATGCAAAATCAACATACAAAAATATGTTGCATTTCTATGCCCTAACAATGAGCTAGACGGAAGAGAAATTTGGAAAGCAACTCCATTTAAAATCACAATAAAAAGAAAAGAATAAAATATCTAGGAATAAATTTAACCAAAAAGGTGAAAGACATGTATACTGCAAACTATATGAAATTGTTAACAGAAATTGAAGAAGATACAAATAGAAATATAGTCTATGCACATGAATTGGGAGAATTAACATTGTTAAAATATCTTTGTTACATAAAGCAACCTACATAGTCAATGAAATTCCTCTCAAAAGCCTAAGGATATTTTTCACAGAGTAGAACACAAATTTCTAAAATATATATAAAACCACAAAAAGAAAATCCCCAAATAAAAATAAGACACCAAGAAAAAAGGACAAAGCTGGAAGTATCACATTGTTTGATTTCAAACTATATGACAAAGTCATAGTAATCAAAATGGCAGGGTATTGAAAGAAAAACAGATACATAGATCAATGGAACAGAATAGAGAGCCCAAGATAACTCACACATACATGGATGATTAATTTATGTCAAAGGAGTAAAGAACATATAATGAAGAAAGGATAGTCTCTTCAATAAATTATACTGGGAAAACTGCATTGCCACTTGTAAAAGAAAAAAAAACTGAAAGAAATCAGGCCATTATCTCACACCATACACAAAAATCAACTTAAAATGTATTAAAGACTTGAATGTAAGACCTGAAACCATCAAATTCCTAGGAGAAAGCATATGCTCTTTGACATTGATCTTCACAATATCTTTCACATCTATCTCTTCACACAAGGAGAAAAAAACAAAAACAAAGATAAATGGGACTACATCAAACTAAAAAACTTCTGCACAGCAAAGGAAACCATCAGCAAAATGAAAAGACAACCTACTGAATGGGAGAAGATATTTGCAAATGATATATCCAGTAAGTTTAATATTCCAAGTATATAAGAAACTGATATAACTCAATTATAAGAAACAAATAACCCTATTAAAAAATGGACTGAGAATCTAAACAAACATTTTTCCAAATAAAATATGCAGATAGCCAACAGGCACATGACACATGCTCAAAATCACTATTAGGGAAATGCAAATCAAATCACAATGACATATTATTGTACATGTTAGAATGGCTATTATATAAAAGGCAAAGAATAATAAGCATTAGTGAGGATGTGGAGAAAAGGGGACCCTCACTTACTGTTGTTGGTCTTGTCAATAGGTACAACGACAATGGAAAATAGAATGGAGATTCCTCAAAAAATAAGAAAAGGTCTACCATAGAAATTACCTATTCCTTTTCTGGGTGTTTTTCCTAAAAATACCAAAACACTAATTCAAAAAGATACATGATCTCTTATGTTTATCACAGCATTATTTAGAGTAGCCAAGATATGAAAACCACATAAGTACCCATTAACAGATAAACGAAGAAAAAAATGTGGTGCATATACACACCCACATTGAAATACTAACCAGACATTTAAAAAATAAATAAATAAAAAAGAAAGAAAGAAAGAAATCTTGCCCTTTTTGACAGCATGGATGGACCTGGAAGATACTAAGTGAGATAAGTCAGGTGGAAGAAGACCTTATGATTTAACTCATATGTAGAATAAAACAAACAAAAAAATAAAAGAACAGATAAAAATAAACCCATAGAGAACAGAGTAGTGATTACCAGAAGAGAAAAGGCAGGAGGAAGGCAAAATGGGTAAAAGGATCAACTCTATGGTGATGTGTGATGTTGCTCAGTTAGTAAGTCGTGTCCAACTCTGCAAACCCATGAGCTGCAGCACACCTGGTTTCCCTGTCCTTCACTATCTCCCAGAGTGTGCTCAAACTCATATGCATTGAGTCAGTGATGCTACCAAACCATCTCATCCTCTGCCACCCCCTTCTCCTCTTGACCTCAGTCTTTCCTGGCATAAGTCGGCCAAAGTACTGGAGCTTCAGCTTCAGCATCACTCCTTCCAATGAATATCCAAGGTTGGTTTCCTTTAGCATTGACTGGTTTGATCTCCTTGCTGTCCAAAGGACTCCAAAGAGTCTTCTCTGGCACTACATTTCGAAAGAATCAATTCTTTGGTCCACAGTCTTCTTTATGGTCAAGCTCTCAGATCTGTACATGGCTACTGGAAAAGCCATAGCTTTGAGTATAGGGACCTTTGTTGGCAAAGTGATGTCTTTACTTTTCAATATGCTGTCTAGATTTGTCATAGCTCTCCTTTCAACGAGCAAGCATTTTTTCATTTCATGGCTGCAATCACTGTCCTTAGTGATTTGTAAGACAGGAAATGGGTGGTGAACGGAAACTAAATTCTAGGTGGTGAGCACACTGTGGTGTATACAGAAGTATTAATAGCAACATAATGTTGTATTCATGAAACTTATACAATGTTATAAACCAATATTATCTCAATAAAAAATGAAAAAAGAAGTCTCTGAGACTACAGTTAAAATTTACCTGAAGGAACACACCAGGAATTGACCATTTTCTACCTTTAAAATGAGGGTATCCTTGGGTGGAGCCCTGAACTCACCAAGAGGAAGTGTTGAAGGCAGTTTTCTTTGAAAAAACATTTTCAGACAGCAAGTTTAATTTTATAAAGCAAACTATTGTCTTTTAAATCTTCTATTAAAAACAGAAATCCCAAAGATATGGGGTAATCCTACAAAGACTGCTGGTGGGTTGTATTTAAGGTCTGTAGGATTTAATTTATGAGTCCAGTGTTTGTCAATCCTGATTGAGACTGACAACCTGCTTGATGCTGTTCTTGACAAGTGGCAGCTATGAAGGACTGTGTCAATAACACCTGAACTGCTGCTAGTGCAACTGGGCACGTTGCTTACATGTGCCGGTGCTAGGCATCTTTAGGAAGATAGTCAGTATCTTACGTCCTCAAAGATCCAGTTATCAGTTCCAAAGACTTCAGCCAGCAGCCTATTAGGATCTGTGGACTGAGTTAAATATCTGCTACAATATCTCTTGACTTAAATTACAAAAGCAAAATCCCTCTACCCCATATTTCCCTCAAGTCACCACATTTTATAGAGAAACTTCTCAGGATCTAATTTCTTTTCAATTCTCTCATGAATCCACTTCAATAAAGCTGTTGTCCCTGCTATTTCACCAATTAACCTCAAGTTGCCAAACCCAGTTTATAATTCTTAGTTCTCATTTTACATGATGTAACAACTTCTAACATGGTCGATCAACTTCCTCCTTCCTGAAAATGTATTTCATTTTCCATCTGGGACATTACTGTTTCTAGTTTTTCCCACTGGCTACTTTTGCTGATTTCTCTTCATCTTCCTGGTTCTTAAATAAAGTGTCTCCAGGGCTCAGGCCTTGGAACTTCTTTTGACACTTACACCCAGAGTGATCTCATCCAGTCGTGGCAGTCAATGCTGTCTATATTCTGATGGCTTCCAACTTTATTATTCCTGCCTGAATGTGCCTCTAAATTCAAGCATTAAATATTCAGCCACATTTTTCTCATCTCTACTGGGATTTCTAACAATCATCTGACAATATATCTAGAATATCTTGATTTCCTCCCCAAATCTGCTCCTCTAAAAGTCTCCCCCAGTTTATTATTGGGCTTCCTTGGTGCCTCAGATGGTAAAGAATGTGCCTGCAATGCACTAAATAATCCTCTTGCAATGGAGACCTGGGTATCATCCCTGGGTCTGGAAGATCCACAGAGAAGGGAATGGCAACCCGCCCCAGTATTCTTGCCTGGAGAATTCTATGGACAGAAGAGCCTGGCAGGCTATAGTCCATGGTGTCGCAAAGAGTCAGGTATGATATAGCAATTAACACTTTCACTTTAGTATTGGAAATTATGACCAATTCTTCCCCCTGGTCAAGGATCATACTTGACTCTTTCTTTCTCTCATATGCTACATCCTGTCCAACCTCAAGTCAGTCATACCTTCTGAACACATTCAGAATTCAACCACTTCTCTCTGCCTTTTCAACTCTCACTTTGCTTTAAATCATGAACATATCTTAACTGTATTATTTCAATAGCTGCTCCCCTATATTCTACCCTCATACAGAGATCCCCTAAACACTCAAATCCAATCAGGTAGAAATTTGAGACAAAATGGTACAATGATTTTTCCATCACACCCAGAATGGAAACCAAAATTCATACCTTGACTTATCAGATTCAGTTCTGCATCCTGTCTGACCTCATATCCTCCCTGCTTCATTCTCTGTTGTTGACACTCTTGCCTTCCTCTTCTTCAAATACAAGAAGAATACTTCTGCCTCAGGGTCTTTGAACCTGAATCTACTTCTACATGGAGCAGTCTTCCCACATATACCCTCACAGCTCAATCTTACTTTCTCCTGACTTTATTCAGTTCTCACCCATCA
Organism: Muntiacus reevesi; assembly: GCF_963930625.1. Lineage (NCBI taxonomy): Eukaryota > Metazoa > Chordata > Mammalia > Artiodactyla > Cervidae > Muntiacus > Muntiacus reevesi. The sequence goes on along the minus strand of NC_089267.1, from coordinate 13,263,936 downwards.
CCTTTTTGGGAGAAGTTTTTCTTTTTTATCCCTAAATGTTGCTCTAAAAGAGCAATTTCCTTTCTTATTTACTTTCTATTTTTCCTGCCCTGCTTGAATTTCCTTCAGAGAGTTTTATTACTGCCTGGCATTTTATGTAAATGCTGGCTACCTATCTCACCCTCATTGGAATGGACACTTCAAGGTAAATATTTCATTTCTATGTTTCACTGCTATAGCCACAGTACTTAAAACAGCACCGGGAGCTAAACAGAAGACACTTAACAGATAGGAGCTTAATTATTGAAATAATTAAATAAATGTCTTTACAGAGTCTATTTAATGCCAGCTGGAATCACTTTTCCCTCCCCCGTGTTGCCTCCTGAATCCAGCTGCCAGTACTGTGGAATATCTCTGAATGCTGGCTCAGGTAACCATCCTAATTCCACATGCCACAGAAATATTTCTGCAGAGCATGGTACTGGGGCTTCCTAGGTGGTGCTAGTGGTCAAGAACACACCTGCCAATGCAGGAGACAAGAGATGAAGGTGCGATCCCTGAGCCTGCCAACCACTTCAATATTTTCCGGTATGCTTGCCTGGAGAATCCCATGACCAGAGGAGCCTGGTGGGCGACAGTTCATAGGGTTGCAGTCGGACATGAATGAAGTGACTCAGCACACACACAGCATGGTATACAGGAGAAAGAAATATATTGAGATTTGCCTATTTAATCATCATAGCTCAGTTGGTAAATCATTTGCATGCGATGCAGGAGACCCAGGTTCAATTCCTGGGTCAAGAAGATCTCCTGGAGAAGGAAATGGCAACCCACTCCAGTATTCTTGCCTGGAGAATCCTATGGACAGAGAAGCCTGGCAGGCTACAGTCTACGGGATCACAAGCGTTGGATACTACTTAGCAACTAAACCACCACCACCATTTAATTATCAACCTGACCCAATACCTATGCCACGCACTGGGTATTCAGAGATGACATCATTAGAAGCATACTATGAACAGTTTATAGAGTGTGTAAGGGTTCTATGGGTATAAAAAAGAGGGCCCTAATCCTCACTATGGTGATCAAGGAAGTAAAAAGTAAAGAATCTCAGATCATGAAGATTTCCAGGTTGTTAGGACACTCTAGGTATAAAACAATACCTGTGGAGAGTCTTTAAGGCATTAAGAATACTGCAGAGCAAGAGCTAAGCTAAAGAAAAAGATGAGTCAGATCAGTAAGAACGTGAATACCGTGGCAAAAGAGCATATATTTTATCTTGAAGTTGACAGAGAGCCACTGAAAGGATTTAAGTGAAAGAATGAAATGACTAAGATTTAGTCCTGGCTCTGCTTCCCACTGAGTAGGATTTAGGTCAAGTTATTTGATTCAATTTCTATCCGATTGTTTTAGCCAAATAAAAGCCTTCGTTCAAACAAAGGGTATCCAGAACCAACACATAAATCAGATAAAACAGAGCAATCTGGTTGAAGACTTGCCTATTTGGCCCCTTTACACTTTGCAGCAGTCTCCAAGGCCCCTCCTTGATATCTTCAGAGCTCCGTGGATTACAGGGTAAAAAACCACTGACTTTACATTTCTCTTTCTTTCTTTGTGCCAAATTCTACAATCTCTAGCAGGCTTAAAATATGTCTTTTCTATACAGTCTTACACAATTGATTTCCCCAGAGGCACTCTAAAGCCATCTTTTTAGGTCATTTGATTTTGCAAAGGTGTCAAAATTTTATTTTTACTTAAGCACAAAGTAGCTTGTTTTACTAAAAAAAAAAAAAAAAAAAGAATTCTTCCAGAGCGACTTCTATACTAAAAAGGAGGATTCCAGATATAATTGTTAGATTAATCATAAGAACCTCATTGCATCTTCATCAACTGTGCATATTAAAGCATAAGCAGAAGTGTGGGTCAGCTAACCAGTAGAAACAAATCAGTGGAAACATCAAAGTTATGCTTCAAACATAAAGTAATTTAAGTATATTCTTAGAAAAAGCTAGCTAATGAAGTTTCATTGCCCTTCAGGTTTATTCTTCTCAGATACTGTACTCAGATGTCATCTTTTGATGAAGACATTATTTCTTTTCATTTTATTTAAAATGTAATAGAAGCCTTCTGCTCTATGATTCTGTTAGTTTGATTAACACTTTCCTGAAGAAATATTCCAAATTCTCTTATATGAGAATAGGCATTTAGAGATTAGGAGATTAAAGCATGAAGAAAAATGGCATTACAGTGGAGGTACCAAGAAATGTGTTCAGTTCCCATCCCATGGTACTCCATGGCTCTTCTGATATAGGGCATTCTGCCTTTTCTGCCTAAAGGAAGGAAGGCTACAGAAGAAATATGAAGAAAAACAATCTGGGATTTACCATCTCAGAAATAACCAATAGCTTAAGTAGGGAAAAGTTTCAAATTTAAAAATTCAAAATCCCGTAGAACTCAGGGCTTGAAATTTATGTCCCCAAATTAAGTATATTTGTTGAGTAGAGGCCACCCAAAACATCAGCCCTCTAGTATTGAGAAATTGAATACGTTACTTCACATGTCAAAAGGCAAATATGACTCAGCTAAGGACCTTGAAAAGGGAAGATTATCCTATATCATCCTGGTGGGCACAATTGATTAAGAGGAAGTAATAGGGCTTCTGAGGTGGCTCAGTGGTAAAGAATTCTGCCTGCCAATGCAGGAAACACAGGAGACGTGGGTTTGATCCCTGTGTTGGGAAGATTCTGTGGACAAGGAAATGGCCACCCGCTCCAGTATTCTTGCCTGGGAAATCCCATGGACAGAGGAGCCTGGTGGGCCACAGTCCATGGGGTGTCAAAGAGTCGGACATGACTGACTGACATGTAGAGGAGAGTTAGAGTTAGAAAACATGTTATGATGGAACAGAGGATTAAAGCTAGAAAAATAGCATGTTTCTGGCTTTCAAGGTGGAGAATGGCACTGCAAAAGGACTGTGGCCCTGCCAATCTGTTTTGGATTTCTGACTTTCAGATAATTGTTGTTTTAAGCCAATAAGTATATGCAATTTGTTTCAAGGGGAATAGCTAATACAGATTTTGGTACTGAGAGTGGGGTACTGCTGTTGCAAGCACTTAAATAGACAGAAGTAACTTTGAAATTGGGTTTTGGGTAGAAGCCTAGAGAATTTTGAAAAACATGATAGAAAAACTCTAGACTGTATTGAACACACTGTTGATAAAAATATGGTTAAAGGCATTGCTAGTAAGGGCTCAGAATGAAGTAAGGAGTGTGTAGAGAAACTCTGTATCATCTTAGTGAATATTCAAATAATCATTAACAGTCTGTAGTTAGAAATATGAACTTTAAAAGTGTGCTAGTAAAGGATCAGAAGAAAATGAGGAACATGCTATCTAGAACTAACTGGAAGGGAATCTTTTTCACATAGAGGCAGAGGTTAGTTGAATTATGCCCTACTATTATTAAAAAAAAGCAAAACTTATAAAGGATGAACATATGTATTTAGCTGAGAAGAGTTACAGGCAAAGTATTGAAGGTTAAGCCCACTTTCTCCTTGATGCTTATAATATAATATGAGAGGAAAAGAAATAGATTGAGGGGGAAAAAAAAAGAAATAGATTGAGGGAAAAACTGTTAAGCAGAAAGGAACATGAATTTAATAATTTGTGGAATCTTCAACCTATCTAGTCTATCCTAATTTTAACTTGCAAAACATATTAAAATTATGAAATTTATTACTATGAAAGTGTACTCTGAAGAGAAACCTAAGACTGTGAGACCTTTTACCAGGATATCAGAAGGGTCAAAAGATCAAAATACACGTTCTTACAGAAGACTCCAAGAAGAGATTAGACATGAGACCCTTGGACCCTCAGCCTTCTAAGAAGAATCAGTCAGTAAAGATAAGACTACTCAGGAAACATCTAAGGATCTTTGTCTAATAAATAAATTCCTGCAATATACATGGAAGACAGACAAGATTCTTAAGAAGATATGTCAGCAGAAACAGTGCCAAATTAGACTGAAAAAGATTGATAAGAGACAAAATTGAAGAAGGTTTTTAAACTCCCAAACACTACAGGCAGGAAACAGCCTGATAAAACTACTCAACTGCTAACAAATATTGCCTTTGTTGAGAAAGAAAGATAATCTGAAGGTAGAGCTGCAGAACCATTGGACAGAGCCATGGACTCAAAGGTTAGAGAAGTGGGTTATTCCCAGGCCTAATGGAGTTTCCCCAGGTGGGCTCTGATAATTCTTAGGAATATGACTCTTTTTTTTTTCTTTTCATTATGTTTTATCCTTTGGTTAGAGAAGTGGGTTATTCCCAGGCCTAATGGAGTTTCCCCAGGTGGGCTCTGATAATTCTTAGGAACATGAGTCTTTTTTTTTCTTTTCATTATATTTTATCCTTTTTTAAATGTGACTGTCTTTAGCTGTTGTATTATGCTTGTCCCACTATTGTACTTTGAGAGAAGATAATTTGTTTTCTTGTTTCTGCTTCAAGGGAGATAAAAATCCAATAAAGAAAAACTCTACCCCTAAGTTATATGAAGTAGTCTGTGGCTAACAGACACTCGTAACAGAGATCAGTTAAAGCCTGGGTGAAATACATGTGGGTTTAAAGCTACCTGAGAGCTACAGAAGAATTGAACAGTAGGAACTAAACATTCAAAGGGGAAGCACATGCCAATCTGGAGCAAAGATGTCGTTTGAGAATTAAATTTAAGCCCTGGTAGAGCACTTTCAGGGACTTCCCAGGTGGTGCTAATGCAGGAGATGTGAGAGAAACTGGTTGGATCCCCGGGTTGAGAAGATCCCCAGAAGGACTGCATGACAACCCACTCCAGTATTCTTTCTAGGAGAATCCCATGGGCAGAGGAACCTGGTGGGCTACAGTCCACAGGATCACAAAGAGTCGGACATGACTCAAGTGACTTAGCATGTATGCAGAGTACTTTAGATGTGGAATAAAGAAACCAGGAGAATTTTTGTGTTCCCACAGTACCAGAGTGATAAAATTAGAGGTTTGATGAGTCTCCATACAAAGGCAGCTTTCCCCTTCAAAATTTTTGTCAGAGTTGAAGCTGTTCAAGATAGAAGATATGGGGAATACATGTAAATCCATGGCTGATTCATGTCAATGTATGACAAAAACCACTACAATATTGTAAAGTAATTAGCCTCCAACTAATAAAAATAAATGAAAAAAAAAAAGATAGAAGATTAAAAGCTAAGACAAAACTTTTGAAAATCAAAGTGGAAATTGCAGCAGTCTTCATTCTGAGGAGACAAAGGCCCTCCATGAGAAGAAGTTCTGTGAACAGAGCAAAAAATATATATATATATATAAGCACAGGACAGGGTTAGGGAAGTAGAAGAGGGTAAGCTGACAACTGCATCCAGTTTTTCTCTTGGGCTGCTTGCTGACTCTGGAGGCAGTTAGACTCTGCGAATCAAGGCTTAGTTGGCCCCTGGGAGGAGGTTACTGTGAGGCGTAGGGAAACCAACATATATTTGTGAGTCATGGAGATGGATGCAACAAAACTAGAGGTCTCAAGCACACAACCAGTATGTACTGTTAGATATTTAGTGAATTTTGAAGCTGTACAAAGTAGGAAGTCAAAACTCAAAATTGAAAATGTGTAAAACAGGGAGGGGGGGGATTTCTCAAACCTCTTGGTGTTAAGAAAACAAAGATCAAGTAAATTTCCCCTGAAGATTTGTAAGAGTATACCTTAGAAGAAGAGATAAACAAGAGGTAGATCAAGGCTTTATAATATTGCATTCCAGGTGAAATTTTGTTTAGTTACAATTTCCCACTCAATGTGTCTAATTTAGGAAATTTTTTCCTCTTGATTGGACATAATATTACCTGATTTTTATAAGGAATTCTCTACATGCAAATCTTGATTTTTTGAACTTCATTTTTCTGTGTTTCACAGATTTTTTTTTTTTTTTTTTTTTTTTTTTTACAAATTAGTTTGTGGCAACCCCATGTCAAGCAAGTCTATGGTCACCATTTTTCCAACAGCATTTGATTACTTCGACTCTCTATGTCATAGTTTGGTTTTTTTCACAATATTTCAAACTTTTTCTTTATTATTATATTTATTAAGTAAAGCAGAAGGAGAGTATTTTTTTGTTGTTGTTGGTCTGTGACCAGTGATCTTTGACATCACTATTGTAGTTGCTTTAGGACACCAGGAAACATCCCCATATAAGACAGCACATTTAATTGACCAGTTCAGTTTGGTCACTCAGTTGTGTCTGATTCTGCAACCCTATGGCCTGCAGCATGCCCGGTTTCCCAGTCTATCACCAGCACCCAGAGCTCACTCAGACTCATGTCCATCAAGTTGGTGATGCCATCCAACCATCTCATCCTCTGTCATCCCCTTCTCCTACAGTCTTCAATCTTTCCCAGCATCAGGATCTTTTCTGATCAGTCAGTTCCTCTCATCAGGTGACAGAAGTATTTGAGTTTCAGTTCTAACATCAGTCCTTCCAATGAATATTCAGGACTGATTTCCTTAGGAAGGACTATTTGGATCTCCTTGCTGTCCAAGGGACTCTCAAGAGTCTTCTCCAGCACCACAGTTTAAAAGCATCAGTTCTTCAGTGCTCAGCTTTCTTTATGGTCCAACTCTCACATCCATACATAACTACTGGGAAAACCATAGCTTTGATTAGACAGAACTTTGTTTACAAAGTATTGTCTCTGCTTTTTAATATGCTTTCTAGGTTGGCCATAGCTTTTCTTCCAAGGAGTAACCATCTTTTAATTTCATGGCTGCAATCACCATTTGCAGTGATTTTGGAGCCCCAAAAAATAAGGTCTGTCACTGTTTCCACTGGGAGAAAACAAAGTGATGGGACCGGATGCCATGATCTTAGTTTTTTGAATGTTGAGTTTCAAGCCAACTTTTTCACTCTCCTCTTTCACTTTCATCAAGAGGTTCTTTAGTTCTTCTTTACTTTCTTCTATAAGGGTGGTGTCTTCTGCACTTTTGAGGTTATTTATATTTCGTCCAGAAATCTTGATTCCAGCTTGTGCTTCATCCAGCCCAGCATTTCACATGAGGTACTCTGCATATATGTAAGCAGGGTGACAATATACAGCCTTGACATACTCCTTTCCTAATTTGGAACCAGTCTGTTGTTTCATGTACGGTTCTAACTGTTGCTTCTTGACCTGCATACAGGTTTCTCAGGAGGCAGGAAAGTAGTCTGGTATTCCCATCTCTTGAAGAATTTTACACAGATTATTGTGATCCACACAGTCAAAGGCTTTGGCATAGTTAATAAAGCAGAAATAAAACTCTCTTGTTTTTGTTTTCTTGTTTTTTATGATCCAATGCATGATGGCAATTTGATCTCTGGTTTTCTGCTTTTTCTAAATCCAGCTGGCTCAGTTCACATACTGTTGAAGCCTTGCTTGGAGGATTTTGAGCATCACTTTGCTAGCATGTGAGATAAGTGCAATTGTGTGGTATTTGAACAATATTTGGCATTGCCTTTCTTTGGGATTGGAATAAAAACTGACCTTTTCCAGTCCTGTGGCCACTGCTGAGTTTCTAAATTTACCAGCGTATTGAGTACAGCACTTTTACGGCATCATCTTTTAGGATTTGAAATAGCTCAGCTGGAATTCCATCACCTCCATGAACTTTGTTCATAGTGATGTTTCCTAAGGCCCACTTGACTTCACATTCCAGGATGTCTGGCTCTTGAGTGATCACTCCATTGTGGTTATCTGGGTCACGAAGATCTTTTTTGTACAGTTCTTCTGTGTATTCTTGCCACCTCTTCTTAATCTCTTCTGCTTCTGTTAGGTCCATACTGTTTCTGTCCTTTATTGTGTCCGTCTTTGCATGAAACATTCCCTTGGTATCACTAATTTTCTTGAAGAGATCTCTAGTCTTTCACATTCTATTGTTTTCCTCTATTTCTTTGCATTGATCACTGAGGAAGGCCTTCTTGTCTCTCCCTGCTATTCTTTGGAACTCTGCATTCAGATGGGTATGTCTTCCATTTCTCCTTTGCCTTTAGCTTCTCACCTCTTTTCAGCTATTTGTAAGGTCTCCTCAATTTAATTGATAAATGTTGTCTATGTTCTGACTGTTCCACTGACCAATAGTTCCTCTCTCTCTTCCTCTTCTTTGGTTATTCCCTGAGACACAATAATATTTAAATTATGCTAATTAGTAACCCTACAATGGCCTCTAAGAGTTCAAGTGAAAGGATCGATTTTATGTCTCTTTCTTTAAATCAAAATTTAAAAATGGTCAAACTTAGTGAGGAAGGCATATTGAAAACGTAGATAGGGTGCCTCTTACATCAAACAATTAGGCAAATTGTGGATGCAAAAATAAAGAAAAGAATGTTTTTGAGGAAAATTAAAGCTACTATTCCAGTAAACACATGAATGATAAAACAAAATAGCCTTGTTGCTCATATGGAGAAAGTTTCAGTTTATCTGGATAGAAGATCAAACCAGCTACAACATTCCCTTAAACAAAACTGAATCCAGAGCAATGCCCCAACTCTCTTCAATTCTATGAAAGCTGAGAGAGATGAGGAAGCTACAAGGGAAAAGTTTGAAGCTAGCAGGCATTAGTCCATAAAGTTTAAGGGAAAAAGCCATCCCTATAATGTAAAGTATAAGAGCAAGCAGTAAGTGCTGGTGTAAAACTGGAAAATGTTATCCAGAAATTTAGTTAAGATATAAATTTAGCTAAGATATAAACTTAGCTAAGATAATAAATGAAAGTGTATACACTAAACAATGGGGTTTTTTATTAAGTTTATTTATTTTTAGTGAAACAAAGATGAATATTTTTAATGATAAAAGGTACAATTCACAAAGATAGACAATATAAACCATTTGACACCTAATGACAAAGAAACAAAGATATATAAAGCAAAAATCAGAAGAAATATAAGGGAAAATAAAAAAGATACAATCATAGACATGTTGACATTTCTTTGAGAATACTTTATCAAATGCAGAAAATAAAAGAATAGTAGCATCTTGAATGATGTCAGTAGTTATTTAAATATAATAGATTTCTATTTACATTAATTTATATTAACCTTATATTCTACACAAATATATTTAAAATTTTGTATCTCATACATTGTTATTAGATGGCCATAGGACATTTAGCAAAACAGGCAGAAAGATATACGCTGCTAAAGTTCAAAAAGTAGGAATGGTTTGTGTGTGTGTGTGTGTGTGTGTGTGTGTGTTATACATGTACATATATATATATGCTATACATAGACATATATTATTTTTGAAATTATTTTCCATTATAGATTATTACAAAATATTGACTATAGTTCCCCGTGCTATACAGTAAACCTTTGTTGCTTGTTGCATATCTACTGTTTTAAATTAGAAATCTAGAAATTCTATTTCTTCTAAGACAAAGAAGTGGAATGAAATTCTTTAGTTAAGTAGAAATTCAGAAGTTTTCTAAAATATATATATTCTACATATTATTTATATATATATGCAAATAAGAGATTTTCTGCTATGCTTGATAAAAGCTGAAGAAAGAATTATCAAAACAAAAAGAAGAAGGAGAGATGGAAAAATTGTAAAACATAAACTAAATGAAGTGAGACACTAAATATGAAATAGAAAAAGTGAAGCAAACTAGAAAAAAGTAAAAGATCCTCATTTAGTCCAGTTGTTTTCAAGCATGACTGCTCATTAGAAACATATCTGGACTCTGGCCAATAAAATACTATACCTGGGGATTTGTATTTTTCAAAAAATTCCAAGATAATAATTCTGATATGAATCTTGATTTTTAAAAGTGATTACAATTTTTTCTATTAAATGGTAGTTTTGGTGATGTAGACTTCTATTATTTTTCTGTTGACCAATCATGATACAATGGTATTAAGTGAGTGATAGTTACATAATCACAATAGAGAAAAATGTTTATCGTTTTTCACAATCAAGAGCCAGACAAAAAATAAAAGATAATTATATGTGCAAGCCATAATGGGAACATGGTTAACTAATATTATAAAATAATTACATACATTTTGAGGGTCAAGCAGAGCAATATGGTAAGTGAAAGTGCATACATGCACAGGTTTTCATCTGCTCAGCCCGTCTATGTCTTTTGGTTGGTACATTTAATCTATTTACATTTAAAGTAATTATGAATATGTATGATTCTATTATCAATTTCTTAACTGTTTTGGGCCTATTTTCTGTAAGCAGTTCTTTTCTTTCTCTTGTTTCTTACCTAAAGTTCATTTAGCCTTTGTTGTAAAGCTGGTTTGGTGGTGCTGAATGTCTTAACTTTTGCTTGTCTGGATCTTGCTGATATTTTTGGTTGTAACTTCTTCCTTTTCATCACTTTAAATCTATCACGTCACTCCTGTGTGCCTTATAGAGTTTCTGATGAGAAATCAGATGGTAGCCTGATGGGAGTTACCTTGTATGTTAGTTGCCGTTTTCCCCTTGTTCCCTTTAATATTTTGCCTCTGTCTTTAATTTTTGTCGGTTTGATTGCTGTGTGTCTTGGTGTGTTTCTCCCTTGGTTTGTCCTGCCTTGGACTCTCTGTGCTTCCTGGACTTGGTTGACTATGTCCTTTTTCATGTTAGGGAAGTTTTCAGCTATTATTTCTTCAAATATTTTCTTAGGTCCTTTCTCTCTATCTGCTCTTTTTGGGACCCCTATAATACGAATGTTGGTGTGTTTAATGTTGTCCCAGAGGTCTCTTAGGCTGTTTTCATTTCTTTTTTCCCTATACTCTGTTCTCTGACAGTGATTTCCACCATTCTATCCTCTGGGTCATTTTCCTGTTCTTCTGCCTCAGTTATTCTGCTATTGATTCATTCTAGTATATTGTTCATCTCTGCTTGTTTGTTCTTTAGTTCTTCTAGGTCTTTGGTAAACATTTCTTGCATCTTTTCAAACATTGTCTACATTCTTTTCCCAAGATCCTGAATCATCTTCACTATTGTTATTCTGAATTCTTTTTCTGGAAGGTTGCCTGTCTCTACTTCGTTTAGTTGTTCTTCTGGGGTTTTATCTTGTCCTTTCATCTGGGGCATAACTTTCTGCTTTTTCAACTTTCTGTAATGTGGTTTTTGTTTTATTTGCTGTGGGACTGTGGTTCTTGCTTTTTCTGTCTGCCCTCTAATGGATGAGGCTAAGAGGCTTGTGTAAGCCTCCTGATGGGAGGGACTGTTGGTGTGAATAACTTGGTCTTGCACTGGTGGCCTTGTTCAGTAAAGCTTTAATCCAATTATCTGCTGATGGGTGGGGTTGCACTCTCCCTGGGAATTTTTTGGCCTGAGGCAACCCAGTCCTCTGGCCTATGGGCTCTATGGTTGGGGTTAATGGTGAACTTCAAAAGAGTTTATGCCAAGGGAGACCTTCCCAGACTGGTGCCCCCATCCCTGTGGTGAGTTGCTGCTGACCCATCCTCCACAGAAGACCCTCCAACACTAGCAGTTTTGGTTCAGTTTCCTGTGGAGTCACTGCTCCTTTCCTCTGAGTCCTTGTGCTTGCAAGGTTTCGTTTATGCCCTCCAAGACTGGAGTCTCTGTTTACCCCAGTCCTATGGAAGTCTTTTAATCAAATCCCACTGGACTTCAAGGACAAATTCCCTGGGGATTACCAGTCCCTTTCTTGGATCCCCAGACTGGTAAGCCTGACATGGGATTCAAAACCTTCACAATAGTGGGAGAACTTGTTGGTATTATTGTTCTTCAGTTTGTGGGTCACTCGCCCAAGATTTGATTTCATCATGATTGTGCCCCACCTACCATCTTGCTGTGGCTTCTTCTTTGTCTTAGGACATGGGGCATCCTTTTTTGGTAGGTTCCAGTATCCTCCTGTCAATGGTTGTTCAACAGCTAATTGAGATTTTGGTGTTCTCACTGGAGGAGATGAGTGCACGTACTTCTACTCTGCCATCTTGAACCGGCAGCCTAAACAACAGGTTTTTAATGTAAATACAGCAGGCTTACATTGCATGATGATGCCATCTAGGATCTTCATATGTAGAGAGAAGTCAATTCCTGATTTCAAAGCTTCAAGAGACAGGCTAACTCTCTTCTTAGGGACTAATGCAGCTAGTGACTTTAGTTTGAAGCCACTGCTCACTTAGCATTCTGAAAATCCTAAGATCCTTAGGAAATATGCTAAATCTACATTTTTTTATGCTCTATAAATGGAAAAACAAAACTGGACAATAACACATCAGTGTATAGCATGACTTACTGAATGTTTTCAACCCAGTGTTGGATCTACTTCTTAAAAAAAAAAATTATTTCAAAATATTACTGCTTATTGACAAGGCACCTCATCATTCAAGAGATCTGATGGAGATGAACAATGAGATTATTGTTTTTACACCTGCTAACATAGTAGCTATTCTGCAGCCCATTGACCAAGAAGTTATTTTTACCTTCAACTCTTGTCATTTAAACCATATATTTCAAAGGGCTACACCTGGCACAGATAGTGATTCCTCCGATGAATCTCAGCAAAGTCAAATGAAAACCTTCTATAAATGATTCACCATTCTAGATGCCATAAAGAACATTTGTGATTCATAGAAAAAGGTTAAATATGAACATTTGAAGGAATTTGGAAGAAGTTGATTTCAACTCTCATGGATGACTTTGAGAAGTTCATGAATTCAGTGAAGAAAATACCTGCAGATATAAAGGAATTATCCAGATGAGTTAGCCAGAATAAAAAATGGAGCCTGAAGATGTTACTGAGTTGCTGCTGTCTCATGACAAAACTTCAGGAGATGAGTCCTTATTTCTTACAGATGAGGGGAAAACAGTGGTTTCTCAAGATGAAATCACTGTGAAGATACTGTGAAGATTTTTGAAATTGCATAAATTTCAACTGCATAATTGAATATTGCATAAATTTACTTGATAAAGCAGCAGCTGGGTTTGTGAGGTTTGATTCCAATTTTGAAAGAAACTATACAAAATGCTATCACAGCATTGTCTGTGACAGAGAAACCATTCATGAAAGGAAGAGTTTATCAATGCATGACTTTATTTTTGTCTTATTTTTTAAAAGTTGCCACAGCCACCCCACCCTTCAGCAACCACCACACTGGCCAGTCATCATTCATCTATACTCAGGCAGCATTCTCCACCAGCAAAAATATTATGACTCCTTCAGGCTCAAATGATGGTTAGCATTTTTTGACAATAAGGTTTTTTTTAAATTAAAATATGTACATTGTGTTTTAGACATAATGCTTATGACACTTGGTAGTACAGAATAGTATAAACATAGCATTTATATGCAGTGAGATACAAAAAAAAAAAAATCATGTAACTCACTTTACTGCAATATTCAATTTATTGTGGTGGTCTGGAACCTAATCCCCAGTATCTCAAGGTACACTTGTATCCAAGTGAAAATTAATAAACATTCCAAAACACAGGACTATATGATTGAACATCAAAGAAAAAACATGGTAAAACTGATTCATACTCAACCAACACATTGGAGTTGGTAGGCAAGAACTTGAAAAAAGCTATAATTAATCTGGTTCTAAAAATTAGAGAAAATGATGGGAAATATATATGGAAGATGAGTAGGTATAGAGACTATTTAAATCTGTATGAAGAATTAGTTAAAATTCTAGAACTGGAAGCTAAGATATCTGAAATTAAGAGCACAAGATATGAGTTTAAAGCAGGTTAGATACAACAAAAGAAAAGATTAATGAACTAGAAAGTAGATCAAGGACATACTAACATACCTAAATTGCAGCACAGAATTCTGATACAGGAAATGCAGAAGAGACAAATGGTAACAGTGAAAAGGTATAGTGTATCTATAATTATAATCTCAGAAAGAAGGACAAAAAAGGCAATGTTTTAGTTAAAGTAATATTTTATAGAAACAATGGCAGATTTTTTTTTTTCAAAACTATTAGACATCAAGCCATAAAGTCTCTGTAAACCCTAGGCAAATGAAGTAAAAAGAAAATCACAAGACACATCATAGTAAGCTATAGAGAGCCAAAGGGAAAAAATTTAAAATTATGTAATATATGTATGTATATATGTGTATATATCATATGTATATATATACATATATATATCACTTGTATATATGTGTGTGTATATATATATATATATATATATATATATAAAATCATGTGAAACCTAAAAATTACTTCTTAACAGAAACAATAAAATCCAGAGGACAGTTAATTCCAGAGGACAATGAAATTGTTTTTAATTACTGAAAGAAAATAATTGACACATTGAAGTCTATTCCCAGTAAAATTATCCTTAATTAATACAAGTTAGAAATGTTTTCAGACGAACAAAAACTGACAGAATTTGTCTTCACCAGACATGCACTAAAGGAAGTTTTTCAGGTAGAAATAAAATCATTCTAGATGGAAACTAAGAAATGTAAAAAGGGAAGAAAAAAAATAAAAGACATAAATGTGTGCTAAACCTGTGTGTGTGGGTGTGTGGGTGTGTGTGTTAGTCACTCAGCCGTGTCCAACTCTTTGTGACCCCATGAATTGTGGCCCACCAGGCTCCTCTGTCCATGGAACTCTCCAGGCAAGAATACTGGAGTGGGTAGTCCTTTCCTTCTCTAGGGGATCTTCCCAATCCAGGAATCGAACCCGTGTCTCCCACACTGCAAGCAGATCCTTTACTGAGTCACCAAGAAATAGATTTAATTTTAAAAATGTCTAATGTATTTTAAAATATATGGAGAAATAAAACATAGACTAACAATGAAAAAACTAATAGGAGTAAATGGAGTTAAAGCGTTCAAAAATTTTAGCGCTGTTTTAGAAATAGGAATGTGATCATTTGTTATAGGGCAAAGATGAATGTTGTATAAACTAGTAACAACATAGGAAAGTAACCAAAATTAATGCTTCTAATTCTGAGTCAACAAAGTTTTGACACATTTAAAGACTGAGATCATATATAATACATTCTTGAGCACAGTGGAATTCAGATAAAAGTAAAAAAGACAAAAGATAACTAGAAAATTGCCAAATATTGGAAAATTAAGAAATACTATTATAAATGGCCTATTAATATTTATATAAGAAATCAAAATTTAGCATTTAATTGGAGTTTAATTATAATTAAGTTAGAACATATTGAAAAATGGTAAATATATTGAAAGTAGCTCTTAGAAAAAAATGTAATGCTTTAGAGTTGAACTTCAGTCCTCTAGGCATGCATCTCAGGTACCTATAAAAAGAATGGAAAACCAAACCCAAAGAGAACATAAAAAAATAAATAATAAACATAAGAGCCAAAATCAATATATAGAGAGAAGAAAATCAGCAATCAGAGTTGGTTCTTTCAAAAGATTAATAATATTGAAAAATCCTTAGCAAGATTGGCTAGGGAAAAGAAAGATAAATCATAAAGACTGTAAAAGGACACATCTCTATATATATTAGTAATGCACGGTCTTTTTAAAAGGTCAGCAGAATATACAATAAACACCTTGTTGCCAACAGAAAAATTTAGATAAAATAAACTAGATCCATGAAAAATATAAATTATCAATAAACAAATTATCAAATTGTCAAAGCAAATAATAAATTATTTGAATATTTCAGCATCAGTTGAAGAAACAGAATGGGTATTTAAATACCTTCCCACAAAAGAAAGTCTTAGATCCAAGTGCCATCACTGGTGAATACTTCCATGCAATTCTTCTTTTAAGGAGAAGATTGATCTTGCACAATCTCTACCAGATTACATAAAAGGATACAAGCAATTTCTAAATTTTTAAGATGCTATCATAAGATTAATACCCAAACTTGAAAAGGACATTGTTAGAAAGGACATTCTCAGGTCCATTTCTTCTGTGAATATAAGCACTAAAATGCAAAATAAAATATTAGCAAATTGAAAAGCAGTGATATATAAAAAGAAAATACTATGACCATGAGCCTAGGAATACAAGGATGGATTAACACTCAAAAGTCACCCAATGTAATTCATTACATAAACAGTTCTAAAAAGGTACATGATCATCTCAGTATTTACAGAATGAAAATATTTAATAAAATTGAATATCTATTCATTCTAAAAATAGAAGAGAATTTTCTTAATCCAATGAAGACTTTCTTCAAAACAATCTAAAGAAAACATATTTAATGGTAAAATATTGAAAAATTTCCCCCTGAGTTCAGGAAAAAGAGATAAGAGATGCTCACACCATTTCTAATCAACATTTCACAAGTGTATACAGAAGCACAACCAATTTTCACCGATGTGGAATAAAGAAAAGTTGTAGTTGGTATTTTATAATTTTCCTCTACCATTGTCCATTCAGTACTCTTTTGTACTCAAGCAGCAAATCAATTAGACTGAATTATTACCCAGTAGAACAAAGCAGTAGATGAAAGAGAAGAGTGAAAAAGCTGGCTTAAAGCTCAACATTAAAAAAAACTAAGATCATGGCATCCAGTCCCATCATTTCATGCCAAATAGATGGGAAAATAATGGAAACAGTGATAAATTTTATTTTACTGCGCTCCAAAATCACTGAAGATGGTAACTGCAGACATGAAATTAAAAGACACTTGCTCCTTGGAAGAAAAGCTATGATCAACCTAGGCAGCATATTAAAAAGCAGAGACATTACTTTGCCAACAAAAGTCCATCTAGTCAAAGCTACGGTTTTTCCAGTAGTCATGTATGGATGTGAGAACTGGACTATAGAGAAAGCTGAGCAATGAAGAATTGATGCTTTTGAACTGTGGTGTTGGAAAAGACTCTTGAGAGTCCCTTGGACTGCAAGGAGATCCAACCAGTCATCCTAAAGAAAATCAGTTCTGAATGTTCTTAGTAAGGACGGATATTGAAGCTGAAACTCTAATACTTTGGTGACCTAAGGTGAAGAACTGACTCATTGGAAAAGACCCTAATGCTGGGGAAGATTGAAGGTGGAAGGAGAAGGGGACGGACGGCAGAGGATGAGATGGTTAGATGGCATCAGTGACTTGATGGACACGAGTTTGAGCAAGCTCCAGGAGTTGGTGATGGGCAGGGAAGCCTGGCATACTGCAGTACATGGAGTTGTGGAGAGTCGGACATGGCTTAGTGACTGAACTGAACTGAGAAAAATACAAAACTTTATTTCTGATGGATTTGAAGTGGTCACTGTCCTCTGTTGTTTTTGATCACTAGAGTTGTGTGTTAATTATTATTATTGGACACTAAAGAACTAAAAAGTACTGAAAAGAATATTTTGGGCCTCAGACATAGAGAGCATGTAGTTCTGACAACCACCCAAGCTAGAGATCTTTGTCGGGGAAAAGAGTAGTAGGGAATAAGAATGAAGAATAAGAGATTTGCTTAAATTCAGTCCAGGCCCAATGCAAATAGCCCAGGGTCTTTGCATCTCTTAAATCAGGGAGCTAGCTAAATGTCAGATCTAAGACTGACCCTAAGACTGATCACATTACAATGTTTTGACTTCGGGGCCCTGATTCCCATGAAGCATCTCTTCAGAGCCCCCACCTCTGTCAACACCCTGAGCTTGCTTTGTTCAACTCCGTCATTGTTTCTCTGCTGTAACTGTAAAGTATGCATCTGGAGTTAAAGCTTGCTTACCTTGTCATAATCATCAGAATGGGAATAGTAAGATCCAATCAGAAACAAATACTTATAAGTAGAGAGAGTGAAGAAAGTCAAAGGAACAGCATGAAAGAGCTTTCCACATTTGTTCTTCTTCAAGAAGAAATAAACCACCTTAACAAAGAGTATAGAGAAGGAGCCACAGTTTAAAAAGATCCAAGAGGAAAGTGTTCTTGTCTTCAATAGAGCCTAGAAAAATAACAAATATGGGAAAACAAACAAACAAAAACCTTGCACTCAGCATTAAATCAATCAAGAAAAAATTGCCAAAGGTTATATCTAAGCAGACGTATCTGACATCTCAGATGGTATACTGCCAGTTGCCTCTCCAGATTCACCCTTCTCCCATCTCTAGCACTCTCTCTTTCTACTGGCTTCCAGGGTGATTTGGCCAGTGGGAGTTGAGTTTGGGAAAGAAAGAGGAACCAAGATCAAATTTCCAGCTTTTCCTGCATCATAGAGAAAGCAAGGGAATTCCAGGAAAAGCATCTACCTCTGTTTTGCCAACTACGCTAAAGCCTTTGAGTGTGTATATCACAACAAACTGTGAAAGGCTCTTAAAGAGATGGGAATATCAGACCATCTTACATGTTTCCTGAGAAACCTGTTTGTGGGTCAAGAAGCAACAGTTAGAGCCCTGTATGGAACAAATGATTGGTTCAAGATTGAGAAAGGAGTACAACAGACCTGCCTGCTGTCACCCTGCTTGCTTATATGCTGAGCACATCATGAGAAATGCCAGGGTGGATGAGTTATAAGCTGGAATCAAGATAGGCAGGAGAAACATCAACAACCTCAAGTATGCAAATGATAGCACTCTAATGGCAGAAAGCAAAGAGAAACTAAAGAATCTCTTGATGAGAATGAAGGAGAAGAGTGAAAGAACTGGCTTAAAATTCAACATAATAGAGAAAAAAAAAAAAAAAACTAAGATCATAGTATCTGGCCCCATTATGCATGGCAAACAGAATGAGAAAATGCAGAAGTAGTGACAGATTTCCTTTCCTTGGGCTCTAAAATCACTGCAGATGTTGACTGAAGCCATGAAATCAGAAGATGATTGCTTCCTGGCAGGAAAGCAATGACAAACCTAGACATTTTGTTGAAAAGCAGAGACATTCTACCGACAAAGGTCCATATAGTCAATGCTATAGTCTTCCCAGTGGTTGTATACATGGTTTTGAGAGCTGGACCATAAAGAATACAGAACACCAAAGAATCAATGCCTTTCAACTGTGGTGCTGGAGAAGACTCCTGAAAGTCCTTTGGACAGCAAGGAGATCAAACCAGTCAGTCTTAAGGAAATCGACCCTGAATACTCATTGGAAGGACAGATGCTGAAGATGAAGCTCCAGTATTTTGGTCATCTGATGCAAATAGCAGATTCATTGGAAAAGTCCATGCTGCTTGGAAAGATTAGTGGCAGAAGGAGAAGAGGGTGTCAGAGGATGAGATGGCTGGATGGCATCACCGATGCAATGGACAAGAACTTGTGCCAACTTCAGGAGATGGTGAGGGACAGGGAGGCCTGATGTGCTGCAGTCCATGAGCTTGCAAAGTGTCAGCCTGGGTGACTGAACAACAAGCTGCAGAAAAAAATAAAGGAAAAGAATGATACCAGGCTAAATCAGCTGCATTCCCTGAATGATCACTGCTTCTTCCAAGTTAGCCTTCACTTAGTGTCTCTCTTTCTGCATTCTGGTGCACACCCTCTTTTCACTTTTAGGGTTTGCTGCTAGCCCTGTGCTGTTCTTTGTGGTCTCCTTACATTCACTACATCTTTTTATTTAATTTTTGTGTAAATGAACTCTCCCTGAAATACATTAATTTGAATGTACCACTTGTTTTTTGTAGGGACTCTTATGAATAAAGAGTCTTAAAAGTTTCTATGATTCTACTATGCTTTGTGAGGACACAGAAGTTCAGTTTCTCATATTATCTAGAGAAGTATGGATATAGCACTGAGCCATTGCTATTAGAAGGTGTAACACAGTGACAAGGCAAAGATCATAAAGGAATGTTGTTGTCTTTGCAAATGCTAGAATAAATAGATAATGACAAAGAACCAGACCCCTCTACACCTAATACCCAATCCCCAAATCCTTGACACAGCAAAGCCCTCCAGAGCATAAGGTCAGGAAATATGTTAAGTTTTATAGAAGCAAAGCCATTTTTCTTGTGCACAGATTGAGTAAAAGAAGCATTCTTACACAATCAACTACAAAGTGTTGAAATATTGGCCATTTAGAACCACTTCTCCTTTATCTCTTTTTTAATTAGCTGAGTATGGCAATCTTTCCTGAAAAATACATCTCAGATTTATGTCTCCCTTTCTTTTTTTTTAATAAATTATACTTTTGCTTGGTACTTATCTCTCACTCCTGACCCAGTATAGTGACTTTTTAATGTTATTTTTGTATTAACTAAGCAAAAGCTAGAATTTCCCCTTAGTCTACTCACTTGTGAATATATAGTAAATGTATTTGATATTGACACAGTGGGAATAAGTTTAAACCCTGATACCAGAGAAAAAAGGATGTCAGCTCTCAGAACTAGGGCTAATTCTCTGCATGTGGCATGGTGCTCATTCCCAACTTTAAGCCTCCCTCAACACTAACACTTCAAAGTTTATAATAAGTAGTTTTTACCTTATTCTCTTACTACAAGAAGTTGCAAATTAAATAAATATTTAACTAGTTTAATGATAATTTAATAGTTTGTTGGATTACTTGGATATAGTAGGATGCAAAATAAGAAATCAAACTTATTGTTTCCTACTGTCTTTATTAATCTGCTTCAAGATTAGCTTTCAGCTTTACATAAAATTTGGGGCAATATTTATAGCTTTCCTGGTCACTACAAGTCTTTTTTTTAAAGTAACAAAAAGTTCATTCTCACATAATATTAGAAGTCTTAAGTTTATTTAAATCATCTTCCCATTTCCTTCTCTAGATGACTTTCTTTTTGCAATACTGTGTCAGGAAAGAGAGCCAGTTTCCCCTTCCACCAATCTCAAAACTTTAAGTGCCATTGGAGAACCCCCTTCTTCCTGAAAAAGAAGAGGTGAGTGTGGAAATGTTATGCATGACTGATTTAGTGGCATCTAGGGCTGTACCCTCCAAAAATGATTATTTTTTCTTTTGGTACTACCACTTTTGCTTTCCTGTAGGCCCACAAATACTTTAAGTTTTAAGGTTAGTTTTCCTCTTTCTTACCCTAGTTAACCCTGACTGACAACATATTATACAAATCAACTATCTCTCCCAGATTTCGAATAAATGAGAGATTTAGAGCTGTTAAAAATACATTCAATCTTTACTTATATATCTAATAGTCTAGGAAAATCTATAATATAGAGAAAAAATAATTAATGCATGTGATAGTCACTCAGTTGTGTCTGACTCTTTTCAACCCTATGGACTGTAAGCCTGCTAGGCTCCTCCGTCCATGGAATTCTCCAGGCAAGAATACTGGGGTGGGTTGCCATTTCCTTCTCCAGGGGATCTTCCCAACCTAGGGATTGAACCCAGGTCTCCTACATTGCAGGCGGAGTCTTTACTATATAAGCCACCAGGGAAACCAATTAATGTATACAATAGCATTTACAAATATTTTATCTAACCTTCATAAAACCTCTTTATCACAATGTCATAAATGAGAATATGACACCCAGAGAAGTTGAATTGCCCAAAAGGAAAATCAGAGGGAGGATTCCAGTATCATGAAAAATCAAATGAGTTAATATGTACAAGCCCTTGGCTGATACATAACAAAAATTAACCAACAGTTCATTAAGTAAATAAAAATAGGGTGGCTCAAAGAAGTCATTCTCTTATATCTCATCTGTCTTTAAGTTGTTTTTTTTTTGAGGGAGGGTGTAGTTCATTTATCCTATAAAACTGAATAGCATAAATTACTCTAGAGCTTAACTTTCTGCCTTTTTTAAGTCTCATTTGGAACTGAGGAATAAACCCTGGAAATAATCAAATAACACTGCAGGACAGTATTTCAAGAAACACTAACCACTGTTACATTTGAAAAAGGGAGAGACTGATAAAGATGCAGCATGTAAAAATGAAGAGTTAACATAGAACTTTAGTGATCTGGTTTCAAAAGGCAAAGATAAAAGAAATATATGCACAAAAATAAAAGCTGGACAAACACCCACAAATCACTTTTATATCCACTAATAAAGGCAGAATCTGAAAGCAAACTATGCAAATAAGAGTTGTGTTACCAAATATTCTAAAAAATAAGCTGCATGATTTCTTATGTTTAATGATGGGTGGGAAGATGTGTATTTAGAAAAGAAACTTTTTATTTAAAAAAAGAAGGATATTAATCAAGTATATGGAATGAACAATACAAAATGGTCAAAGTTAGTAATATAATTAAACTGATCATTCTAGGTGGTGTGAGAATAATAAATTCTTAATCAAGCTCCAAAAGTAGAAATAGAAATTTAAATGATCTACACTTATACACATTTAATCATTAGTTGAATAAAGGTGTTTGGCATTGAATATAAATTTAAAGCATACATATGCAAATTTTATATTCAAATTTAGAACCTAATAAAAGACTAAAATTAATTTAAAGTGTGTGTCTATTCTGTTATGCTTCATTTCTTACTTGAACTTCATTTAAAGACTACTTTGATTCCCTGATGGTTCAGATGGTAAAGAGTCTGCATGCAATGGAGAAGACCTGAGTTTGATCCATGGGTCAGGAAGATCCCCTGGAGAGGGAAATGGCAACTCACTCCAGTATTCTTGCCTGGAAAATCCCATGGACCAAGGAGCCTGGAAGGCTACAGTCCACAGGGTCTCCAAGAGTCAAACACAACTGAATGACTTCACTTAAAAGATATTTTAATAAATGATTGTCTTAAATTGGATGCAAAAGTTTTTAAATGAATTCTACTTAACTGGATTAATTTGATGACTCCAAGTGTATTTAAAGTTTAACTTTTGACAAAAATGTGTTTTGTCTTAAATTATTATTTAATGAAAATACTCATTCTTAACTAAATTTTAGCTCATCTTTTTGCTTCATATTTCCAAACAGGAGGATGCAGAAAGAGGGAGAAAAAGAAGCAAAAAACTTACTTAAGAAATATTGCCCCAAATCTGGGGAGAGATATCAACATCCAACTCTCTGAAGCTTAAAGCTTCCCAAGGAGTTTCAATTCAACAAAAATTCTACTGAAGCATGTTATTATCAAGTTGTTAAAATAAATACAATGAGAGAATTGTGAGGAATTCTCTGGTGGTCTAGTGATTAGGACTCTGTGCTCTCACTGCTGAAGGCCCAAGTTCAATCCCTGGTCAGGGAACTAAATCTCCCAAGTCATGAAACATGGCCAAAAAGAGAGAAAGAGAGAGAATCTTGAAAATAGTAGGTGAAGAAATCTACCACATTCAAGGAAATTCCTAAGTCTATCAGCAGATTTCTTAGCAGAAAGCTTACTGTCCAAGACAGAATGGGATGGTATATTTAAAGTGCTAAAAAATAAAAACTGGTAGTTAAGAATATTTTAACAAGCAAAGCTACCTTTCAAAACTGAAGGAGTGTATTTCTCAAACAAACAAAAGATGGGTTAAGTAGTAACTGCTAGGCTTACATTACAAAAAATACTAAAGGCTATATGACAAAATATTACAAATAGATTTACAATCATTTGTTAACTGGTACACAATATAGAAATACATGAATTATGACACCAAAAGCAACCTAGGGATTGAAAGTTGTGGAGAGGGAAGTGAAGTTTCTGTATGCTATGAAAGTTAACTTGACATCACTTAAAATTAACTTAAAAATAACTATATGTGTGTGTATATATATATACACACACACACACATATGTGCATATATGTGTCATAATTCATGTATTTCTATATTGTGTACCAGTTAACAAATGATTGTAACTCCTGCAATGCAGGAGACCCTGGTTTGACTCCTGAGTCAGGAAGATCCACTGAAGAAGGGATAGGCTACCCACTCTAGTATTCTTAGGCATCTCAGATGTCTCAGCTGGTAAAGAATCTGCCTGCAGTGTGGAAGACCTAGGTTCAATCCCTGGGTTAGAAAGATTCCCCTGGAGAAGGGAACAGCTACCAACTCCAGTATTCTGCCCTGGGGAATTCCATGGATTGTATAGTTCATGAGGTCGCCAAAGAGTTGGACATCTCTGACTGACTTTCATTTTCACTTTCATATATATAAAGCACATATGTTATTTTTTTATGCCTCACAGTAATCACAAAAGTTTATAGAAGATACACAAAACCTAAAGAGAAGGAATTAAAGTATGCCATTACAAATAATCAACCAATTATAAGGGTAGACAGCCAAAAGAAAGAAAGGAAATCAAAGACAGAAAACAGTTAACAAAATGGCAAGAGTAACTCCTTACCTATAAAAAATTAACTTAAATATAAGTTGACTCACTTCATTCAAAACGCAGAAGTGGTTAAATGAATTAAAAACAAATAAAAAATAAACTTCAACTATACACTACCTATAGGATACACACTTCAGCTCTAAGGACACATACTGGCTGAAAATGAAGACATGGAGAAAGCTATTCCATGCAACTGAAAGTCAAAAGAGAGCAATGCAGCTATATCTACACCAGACAAAGTACACTTTAAGCCAAATGATAACAAGAGATAGAAAGTCACTATCTAATGATAAAGGGATAAATCCATCAAGAAAATACAATAATTGTAAATATATATGCACCAAACATTGGATCACCCAAACATATAAAGCACATATTAACAGATCTGAAGGGATAAATAGACAATACAATAATAGTAAAGGAATTCAATATCCATTTTTCAATAATGGATATATTATCCAGACCAAAAAGTCAGTAAGGAATTACTATACTTGAAATTTCACTTCAGACCAAAGGAAACTAATAAATATATATGGAGCATTCCACCAATCAGCAGGAGAATCCATATTCTTCTCAAACACAAAAATAAAATTGACCAGAATAGATCATAAATTTTGAAGATTGAAATCATAGCAAGTAATTTTTCTGACCACAGTGTTATGAAACTAGAAATTAGCAAAAAGATAAAAATTAGAAAATTCACAAGTATGCTAAATTAAATACATGCCCTAAAAAAAAAAAATCAATGAGTTCAAGAAGAAATCAAAAGGGAAATTTTAAAAATTGAAATAGTAAAATGAAAACATATCCAAAAAAATTTATGGGATGCAGTAAATGAAATTCTGAGAGAAGAATTTATACCAATAAGTGACTACATTAAGAATAAAGAGAGAAGAAATCACAATGGTGAAGTAGGAGGATGCTGAGCTCACCTCCCCACACGAACACATCAAAAATATATCTACATGTAGAGTAATTCTCACTGAAAGAAAACAGGAGAAGTGCAGAAAGACTCTTCTACAACTAAGAGTATAAAGAAAGATTCACACAAAGTCATGTAAGGAAGGGAGAAAAAGCAATAAAGTCGAGATCTGCATCCCTAGAAGGGAACACAAAAGAAAAGGAAACTATCAGGTGCTTGGAGATGGAGATCCTGGGGAATAAGAAATTTGAACCACATATAGAGCATCTTGGAGAAGGAAATGGCAACCCACTCCAGTATTCTTGCCTGGAAAATCCCATGGACAGAGGAACCTGGTAGGCTACAGTCCATGGGGTCGCAGAGAGTCGGACATGAGTGAGCAACTTCACTTTCACTTTCATAGGGCATCTGAAACCTGGGATCCAATACTAAGAAGACTGGTCCCCTCATCTGGTCTGAAAAATGAGTGCAATGTATAGCAAGACATTAAAAAAAGAGGGAGAGAGAGACTCTTCTAGTGAAGACCATGTTCATGATTGCTCCTTATTGGAAGCAAAGCTGAAGAAGCATATTGAAATGGCCCAGAGCTCTGACTGATTTAATTTGACCATGTTCCCTGGCCTGCAATGTGCACACACCCTGGCCCCTCTAGCTCTGGGGCAGCTCCCCACTGGGGGAAATTCTGCTATTGCTGACGAGATGCACCCTTGGGAAGGACGGAGACAGCTTATACCTGGCATTGCTTCTGAATGGGGTAAAGGCAGTCATTACTGGCAATCTTGGAAGCAGTGGATTGGGAGCTGTCCGGAGCTCTAACTGAAGTGCTACAACTGTCCCGATACACAGTCCACAGCAAGCACTTGCTCCAGACACTTTTGCTTCAGAGCTGCTTTTCTCTGGGGCAAAAGTGCCAAACCAGAAGTGAGGAGAGCACAAACTTGGAATGGAACCACTCAAATCCTACCCTCAGGGCTTCTACTCCAGCACCTTGACCTGCTTCCAAACCCAATGGTGTGGTAACAGTCATTGAGCATAGAAGCCATGGCTCACATCTGGTCCAGGCTCTCGCTCTTCAATCTCCATCACCCTCAAAGATGATAGTTGCCAGCACACCCAGGGGAAGACAAAACCAATGCTCACTCAGATTGCATTCTCCCACCAAAGTCACTGCCAAATTGTAAAGGAAGAAGTAAAACTGTCACTATTTGCAAATGACATGATAACATATATGGAAAGTTCTAACATTTCCATTATAAACTATTATATATGGAAATCTCTTGCTTTTCTATACACTAATAATTATCAGAAACAGAAAGCAGGAAAAAAATTCTGTTCAAAACCACACAAAAAAGAACAAAATGCATAGATCTAAACTTAACCAAGAAGGTAAAGAACTATATTCTAAAGCATTTATGAAAGAAATTTAAGATGATACAAAGAAATGAAAAGATAACCCATGTTAATGGATTTAAAATATTAATGTTGCTATAGTCCCCATACTACCCGATGAAATCTAAAGATTTAATGCAACCCTTAATACACATGATATTTCCACAGAACTATAACAAATAATTCTGAAATTTATAATTTATGTGGAAACACAAGTAGCCAAAGCAATCTAGCTATAAAAGAAAAAGCTGGAAATATGCTGACTTCAGACTGTACTACAAAGCTATAGTCATCAAAACAGTAAAGCGTACACATAGATCAATGGGACATGACTTAGTGACTGAACAACAACAACAAAGAAATAAACTCACGCACATATGCTCATTTAATCTATGAGAAAGGAGGCAAGAATATTTAATGGATAAAAGTCTCCTCAATAAATGGTGTTGAAGAAATTGGATAATTACATGTAAAATAATAAAATGGCAACATTTCTTCATGCCATATATGAAAATAAAGTCAAAACGGATTAAAGACCTAAATGTAAAACAAGAAACAATGAAAATTCTAGAAAAATAGGCAGAAAATATTTTTATGTGAACCAAAGCAATATCTTTTGTATTTGTCTTCCAGGCAAAGAAAATAGCAGCAAAAATAAACAAATCAGACTTAACTAAGCTTGAAAACTTTTGCACAGCAAAGGAAACCACCAAGTAAATGACAAGATTGATTGGGAGAAAATATTTACAAATGATATGTCAGATAAGGGGTTAATATACAAAATAATGAAGAACTCATACCACTCAATATAAAAATAAAAACAATTTAAAAATGGGCCAAGATCTGAATAATGATTTTTCCAAAGAAGATACACAGGTGGCCAACAGGCACGTGAGAAAAGTTCAACACTCCCAATCATCAGAGGAATGTAAATCAAAACCACAGGAAGCTATCACCCCACAATAGTCTGAGTGGTTATAATCCAAAAGCCACAAATAACAAATGTTGGCAATGATATGGAGAAAAGAACTCACTAGTACTCCATTGGTGTGTATGCAATTGGTGTAGCTACTGTGGAAAAACAGCATGGAGGTTTCTCAAAAAACTAAAAATAAAACTACCATACATCCCAGCAATTCCACTCCTGGGTGTATACACAGAATAAAAGTTAATTTGAAAAGATCACATGCACCCCAGTTTTCATAGCAGCATTCATTACATTTTTCAAGATATGGAATAAACCTGTGTCCATCAACAAATGAACAGATGAAGAAAATGTGCTAGATGTATACAATAGAATGTTACTCAGTCACAAAAAAGAACGAGATTGTTGCAACAACACAGATGAACTTGGAGGGTGTTATAAAGTGAAATATGTCACATATTTCACATACATCACTTATATATGGAATATGAAAAATAAAACAAACTAGTGAATGCAAAAAAGAAACAGACTCACAGATACAGAGAACAAATGAGTGTTTACCAGTGGGGAGAAGGAAAGGACAAGAAGGCAAGACACGGGGAAGGGATTAAAAGAGGTGAAAACTAATATATATAAAATATATAAGCTACAAAGTTTACACAGGATTACACCGTACAACACAGAGAATATATTCAATATTTTATAATAACTCTAAATGAAATATAGCCTTTAAAATTGTGAATCATAATATTTTACACTTGAAACTTAAATGACATTGCATTTCATTTAAATAGATAAAAATTTAAAAATAGATAAAAATTTAAAAAAGAAGAAGCGGTGTAGGTATGTATACACACAGAGTATTACCCATAAAAAGAATGAAATTCTGCCATTTGAAACTAGGTGGATGAACCTAAAAAAGTATTATTTTGCTTAGTGAAATAAATCAGACAGAGAAGGACAAATGCTCTATCACTGATATATGATAAGCGAAAAGAAAGAAAGAAAATGATAAAATACATAGAAGAGAACAGAAACACACTCACAGATACAGAGGACAAACTAGCTGTTTCCAGTGGGGAGAGACAAGGGCTGAGGGGCAAGGTGCATTAGGAGATCAAGAGATACATGCTTTAGTGTATCAAGTAAATATGCTGCAAGGATATATTATGCAGCATCTGGAACAGAGCCAATATTGTGTAATAACTTTAAATGGAATATGATTTATAAAAATACTGAATCACTATGCTGTATACCTGAAACTAACATAGTGTTGTTGGCCCCAAACATCAATAAAGAAGTAAACTAAAAGAAGGAAGAAAAAAAAAAAAATGACTTCAGGGATCAACAGCCTAAATTTATACCTAAATGAAGTAGGAAAAGAAAATAAAGTGCAAATTTAGCAGAAGGTAGAAAATGACAAAAGATTAGAGCAGAAAGAAATGAAATAGATCACCAGCCCAGGTTGGTGCATGAGACAAGTGCTCGGGCCTGGTGCACTGGGAAGACCCAGAGGGATCAGGTGGAGAGGGAGGTGGGAGGGGGGATCGGGATGGGGACTACATGTAAATCCATGGCTGATTCACGTCAATGTATGACAAAACTCACTACAATATTGTAAAGTAATTAGCCTCCAACTAATAAAAATAAATGAAAAAAAAAATTTTTTAAAGAAATGAAATAGATGTTAAAAGGACAATAGAAACATCCCTAAAACTGAGAGTTGTTTTAAAACATAAGTAAAATGGAAAAACCTTTAGTTAAAAGACAATAGACACAAATTAATAGAATCAGAAGTGAAAAAGGAGACATTACAACTAATAGCACAGAAATACAATAGATCATAACAAATGATTATGAACAATTATATGCAAATAGTACTGACTAGAAGAAATGGATAGATTCCTAGAAACATAGTTCCTACTAAGACTGAATTATGAAGGAATAGAAAATCTGAACAGACTGATTACTAGAAAGAAAATTGAGTCACTAATCAAAAGCTTTTTAACAAAGAAAAGCCCAAGAGCACATGGTTTCACTAGTGAAACTGTAACAAAATTTAAAGAATAATTAATTGTAAATCTTCTCATACTCTTCCTTGAAGAACTGAATAGGGAAAAGGGAGGAGCAACTAGAACTCACTTTATAAAGTCAGCATTACCCTGATGTCAAAGGCAGTCAAAGACACTGTAAGAAAAGAAAATTACAAGCCAATATCTCTGATGAACATAGATGTAGAAATCCTCCACAAATTTTGCAAATGGAAATCAACAGAACATTAGAAAGATTATATATCATGATCAAGTGGGATTTATCCCTGCAATGCAAGGATGATTCAGTCTCTACAAATCAATCAATTTGCGTACACACTAGCAGGAATGAAAGATAAAAATTATTTAATCATCTCAATAGATGCAGGAAAATTTGAATTTGACAAAATTCAGCTTCCTTTCATGTCAAGAAATTGGATGTAAAAGAAATATACCTCAACATAATAAAGGCCATATATAACAAGTCCATAGCTAAGAACATAATTGTGAAAACGTGAAAACTTTCCAAGATCAGAAACAAAACAAACATGCCCAATTTCACTTCTCCCATTCAACACAATACTGGAACTCTTAGCCAAGGCATTTAGGCAAGAAATAGAATTTAAAAACCTCTAAATTGGAAAGGTAAGAGTAAAATTCTCTCTGTTTGCACATATATAATCTTACATATAAAATGCACTAAAGGTTTCATCAAAAAACTGTTATGATTTAGTAAATGAACTCAGTAAAATTGCAGGATACAAAATCAATGTACAAAATTCAGCAGTATTTCTAAACTCTAACAACTAATTACAGAAAGGAAATTTAAGAAAAAACCCCACTTACACTAGCATCAAAAACAACAAAATACTTACAAATAATTTAACTATGGAGGTGAAATATCTATACACTAAAAGATATAAAATATTGATGAAAAATCAAAGACACAAATATATGGAAAGATATTCTGTGTTCATGGTTTGGAAGAATTAATTTATTAGAAGAATAAGATGTCTATAATACTTAAAGCCATCTACATATTTAACACTATCTCTATAAAAATCCTAGTGGAATTTTTCACAGAAATAGAAAACATTCCTAGGACTTCGCTGGAGGCACAGTGGATAAGCATCTGCTTATGCAAGGGACATGGTCCTTCCTGGTCCAGGAAGATCCCACAAACTGTGCAGCAACTAAGCCCGTGCATCACACCTACTGAGCCTGCTCTAGAGCCTGAGAACCAGAACTTCTGAGCCCACGTGTCACAACAGCTGAAACCTGCGCACCCTGGGGCCTGCGAACCACAGCTAATGAGCCCCCGTGCCACAATTACTAAAGTCCAAGCACCCTATAGAGCCAGCAGGTCACAACTACTGAGCCTGCATGCTGAAACTCCTGAAGACCATGCTTTGCAACAAGGAAAGTCACCACAGTGGGTTACCATGCCCTTCTCCAGGGGATCTTCCCAACTCAAAGATCGAACCCAGGGCTCTCACATTGCTGGTGAATTCTTTACTGTCTGAGCCACCAGGGAAGCCAAAGAATACTGGAGTTGGTTGCCTATCCCTTCTCCAGGGGGTCTTCCCAACCGAGGAATGGAACCAGGACCTCCTGCATTGCAGGCGGATTCTTTACCAGCTGAGCCAGCAGGGTAGCCCAATGAGAAACCAGTGCCCCTGGCAACTAGATAGTAGCCCCCACTCAACTGCAGAAATCTCACATGCAGCAATGACGACCCAGGGCAGCCAAAAACAAGGCAATTAAACAAACAAATATAGCAGTGAGTACATATCAAAATAAATTAAATACATTTTTTAATCATAAAAGTTTTATGGAATCACAAAATATTCCTATAGCCACGTTAATCTAGAGCAAGAAGAACAAAGCTGGAGACATCATAGTTCTTAACTTCAGGTTATATTACAATGCTATATTAAGCTAAAAAAGTGTGATACATAGAAACAAATAGATGGTCTACTGAAACAGAATAGGGAGCCCAGAAATAATCCCACACCTGTGTCATATGCTAGTCTGAATAAGGTACCACAAAGAATACACAGTAGGGAAAGCAGACTTTTCAATTGTTGTTGTGGTTCAATCGCTAAATTGTGTCCGACTCTTTATACAGAATCTTTTCAATAAATTGTGTTACAAAGCCCCTCTATACTAGCAGCTATAAGAATGAAATTAGACATTTATTTCAAAAAAGTTCAACTCAAACGGATTCTTAAACATAAGTTCTGAAACTCTAAAACTCTCAGAGGAAATTGTAGGGGGGACGTCTTGTCATCGGTCTTGGCAATAATTTTTTGATTTGATACTGAAAGCACAGGCAACAAAAGCAAATATAAACAAATTGGAATACATCAAGCTAAAAAATTTCTGCATAGCAAAGGTAACCATCAACACAATTTTTCATTTTACCTACTGAAGTGTAGAAAATATTTGTAAGTAATCTCATAAGGGATTAATACTCAAAGTATATAAAGAACTCATGAAGCTCAATGGCAAAAGAAAATCCAATTTTCAAAATGGCAGAGATTCTGAAAAGACATTTTTTCTAAAGAAAACGTATAGACAGTCAACAGGTACATGAAAATGTGTTCAACATCCCTAATCATCAGGGAAATGCAAATCAAACCCACAAGGATACATTTCCTCACTCAAATTAGAATGTCTACTATACAAAAAACAGGAAAGCCAAGTATTGTCAAGGAAATGGGACCTCTATGCTTTGTTGGTAGGACTGTAAATTAATTCGAGCCCTTGGAAACAGTGTGGAGAATTCCCTCAAAATTAAAAATAGAAAGTCCATATTACCCAGCATTTCTACTTCTGGATATTTATCCAAAGGAGAGAAAAACCACTATTTTAAAGAGATATCTGCACTTCCTTTTTTATTGTAATATTATTAAGTATTAGAGTTATATACAACCTGATTGTCAGTAAAAGAATGGATGAAGAGTAGTTGTGGTCTAATTACATAATGAAACAATATTCTATCTTTAAAAAGAAGGAAGCTCTGCTCTTTGTAATAACATGGATGCTTCTGGAGGACATCATGCTAGAGTGAAATAAACCAGACTCACAAAGACAAATACTTCATATTCTCACTTACATGTGGAATCTAAAAAATGTTGAACTCATAGTCAGAGAATAGAATATTGGTTACCAGGAGCCATGGAGTGGGGAAGATGAGGAGATGCTAGTCACTGGGTACATACTTTTAGTTGCAAGATGAGTACGTTCGGGAGACCTCATGTAAATATGATGGCTATTCAGTTCAGCTCAGGCGCTCAGTTGTGTTTGACTCTTTGTGACCCCAGGGACTGCAGCAACAGTTGCCTTGTCACGTTTCCCTGTCCATCAGCAACTCCTGGAGCATGCTCAAACTCATGTCTGTCAAGTCAGTAATGCCATCAAACCACCTCATCCTCTGCTGTCCCCTTCTCCGCCTGCCTTCAACCTTTCCCAGCATCAGGGTCTTTTCCAATGAGTCATTTTTTTGTATCAGGTGGCCAAAGTATTGGAGATTCAGCTTCAGCATCAGTCCTTTCAATGAATATTCAGGATTGATTTCCTTTAGGATGGACTGACTGGATCTCCTTGGAGCCCAAGGGACTCTCAAGAGTCTTCTCCGACACCACAGTTCAAAAGCAAAAGTTCTGCACTCAACTCTTTATGGTCCAACTCTCACATCCATACATGACTATTAGAAAACCCATAGCTTTTACTAGATGAACTTTTGTCAGTAAAGTAATGTCTCTGCTTTTTGTAGTTAATAGTATATTATATATCAATACTTGAAATTTGTGAGAGAGTAGATCTCAAGTGTTCTCATTTATTTCTCTTACTCACACACAAGGTAGCTATGTGAGCATGTGAGGTGGTAGATATGTTAATTAGTTGATTGTGGTAACCATTTCACAATGTATGTGTATATCAAAACATTGCATGGGACACTTAAATATATACCATTTTATTTGTCAGTCATATATTAAGGCATATTGTTTTATTAAGGAAACTGGTAAAAAAGAAACCATCAAAGGTACATTACCCCATTTATTTCATCATTTTGGCATTCTATGAGATAAGTAGTATTACTATTCCCATTTTATAGACAAGAAAACTGAAGCATAAAGATTTAATTATTTGCCCAATGTAGAGCTGGGTTTCAAACAGAAGCAATCTGCCCCCCAGAGTCTAGCCTCTCAGTTACTCTATGTGATGACTTACTTACTACATACACTTTACATCCCCAGTCTAGCTCACCTTCTTTACCTTTACTAAGTAAATTTGGACCTTGAAATAAAAGTGGTTTCTCATAGGCCACAATAAAGTATTTATTATGGAAAAAGTCTTTTTGATTTGCTTTCTTATTCCAACATAAATCAAATACATAAAGAATCAAAGATCTCCTTTGGTTCAACTGAAACTTCTTAATATGTACCACTGATCCAATTCTGAGAACTAAGTCATACACAGCTCCTTTGAAAGCCAACATGAAGTAATGGCTTTCAGCCCATTTGAAGAACAATCCTTTGGAGAACAACAATATTATAGACATTTAGCAATCAACAACATTGCCCTGTAAATTCAAGATGTGACTTTCTTCTAAGTTAATTATGCTCAAAGTTTAGTAAGCATTAGAAGCACCTGGAAGGGTTGTTAAAGCACACAGTTCTGGGTTCCATCCCAACAGTTTCTGATTCAGAATGTCTAAGGTAGTACATGAGAATTTGCATTTCTAACCATTTTCCAACAGATGTTGATGCTGCTGATCACAAAACCAGCTTTTGAAAAACAATGACTGTGACCATGTTTTCCCAACTAAAGATCCATAGAAACTTGTTTCTTAGAATAACCATGCTTTCTTTGAAAGTGGATTTTTTGTTCAAAACAGCTTGATAAATCATACACACTTGAGGACTCACAAAATACTAACATATTATGAGAAGTCTTGGAAAGAACATCCTATCTAATTTAGTTAAAGCTAGCTTTTCCCAAGCTTACATGACCACAATTTTGGCAGAATGCCTGTTAAATCACACAGAACTGGTGTTTTGAGGGACACTGAGGAATGCTTGGCTATCATTCAACATTAGTAGATTCTTCTCATAAACTAATTTAGCTACTTGTTTTTATTTTCCTCATTGATTTACACAATACCTCATTAATGGCCCCAGGGAATACATTTATTCCTAGGTTCATTTTTGAGTGAGATATAGTAGAAACATTGCCAATCTGAATATCAGATCTCTTAAAATTTTCATGTCAACTGATGGTGCATAGCAGATATGTAAAGTTTAAAAGACTGTCAAATTGAGACCAGATACCTAAAAAATTTGCATGCACACTGGAAGAAATAGCGTAATTGCCATGACATACCATGTTAATTTTGAAATCTGCTAAATCAGCATCAGATGAAAAAAAGCTTCTCTTATATGTTCCAGGTAATTAAAAATCATAGTTTTAACATTAAATATGATTAAATCATTTAAGCCATTCTTATCTATGCCAACATCAGTTTGCTGCATGGCAAGAGAAAAAAGGGTTCTAAAGTTCTGAACATGTGGGATTATGTTTTCTAACATAACTGGCTCCTCTAGCAACATTTTAGAAGATTTTACTGTATTCATTCAGATGTTTTCCTGAGCTAAGTTTAACAAAAAGCTCATAGCAAGATCCTAGTGCATAGAATGTTTTCGGTAATTGAAATGTTTTCTTATTAGCAGTATAACTCATAAAGAAGAGTATTAGATTTACAGAAAGTTTGTACAGATAGTAACACTATTGGTTTCCCCTTCTATTACCATCTTACTGCTACTACATTTGTTCTAATTAATAAACAAATATTGATATATTATTATCAACTAAAGTTCATATTTATTCAGCTTTCCTTAGTTTTTATGTAATACATTTTTCTGTTCCAAGATTCCACCCAGAGTCGTTGTTTTGTTGTTCAGGTTCTAAGTCATGTCCAAGTCTTTGTGACCCCACGGACCAAAGCACACCAGTCCTCCCTGTTCTTCCCTATTTCCCAGAATTTGCACAAATTCGTGTCCATTGAGTCGGTGATGTTATCTAACCATCTCATCCTCTGGTGCCCCTTCTCCTCCTGCCTTCAATCTTTCCCAGCAGCAGGGTCTTTTCCAAAGTGTCAGCTCTTTGTATCAGGTGGCCAACGTGTGGGAGGTTTAGTTTCAGAGTACCACATTGCATTTAGTTGTCATGATACCGTCAGTTCCTCTTGGCTTTGACAGTTTCTCAGGTGTGAAGTGACTGTTTTTGATGCCCTTGACAATTTCAAAAAGTATTGGTCTGGTATATTGTCAGATGCCTCTCTACAGAAATCATGTATAGAATTGTCTACAGATTCTCCAGCTTCCCTGGTGGCTCAGTGATAAAGACTCTGCCTGCCAATTCAGTAGACACCGGTTCGATCCCTGGCCCGGGATGATCCCACATGCCACAGAGTAACTAAACCCATGTGCTACAACTATTGAGCCTGTGCCCTAGAGCCCGGGAGCTGCAACTCCTGAGCCCACGTGCCACAGTTACTGAAGCCCCCACACCTTAGAGCCTGAGCCCAGCAACTAGAGAGCAGCCCCTGCGTGCCGCAACTAGAGAAAAGTCTGCACAACAAGGAATTCCCACACAACCAAAAATGAATGCACAAAATAAAAATTTAAAAGAAATCATGTTTTTTTCACCATTAGCCTGGGGTTCTGGGTTTTGGGGGAGGATCTTTTCTAGCTTAGAACCTGCTGTATTAGTCTACTCTACTGGGGCTGCTGTAACAAAGTACCATAGACTGTGTGGCTTAAGCAATGGAAGTTTCTTTTCAGTTGTAGAGGTTGGCAGTCCAAGATAAAAGTATGGGCAGACTTGCTCTCCCTCCATGATTGACAGATGGCCTCTTCCTGTTGTCATCACATGGCCTTTGCTCTGTGTATGTGCATCCCGGGTTTCTCCTTTTTTTCTTCTAGAGGCATCAGTCATATTGGACTAGGGCCTAACCTTAAAACATCATTTAACATTAATTATCCTGACTCACTCAAAAAGACCCTGATACTGGGAAAGATTGAAGGAAAGAGGAGAAGGAGACAACAGAGGATGAGATGGTTGGATGACATCACCAACTCAATGGACATGAGTTTAAGTAAATTCCAGGAGTTGGTGATGGACAGGGAGGCCTGACGTGCTGCAGTCCATGGGGTCACAAAGAGTCAGACACAACTGAGCGACTGAACTGAACTGATCCCCCAAAGGCCATATTTTCAAATTCAGCCACACTGGGAGTTAAAACTTCAACATAGATATTGGGGAGGGGTACAAATCAAAACTATAACGTTCATTATTATTTAGAACAGGAAGCATGAGATATCAAAAAAAAAAGCACTGTTAATTCAAGCTTATTTTTACAAGGACTGAAACTAGGAGTCTAGGAAAGCTCTGTAAATAGTAGTAGTAGGAATGGGAGACTCTGAATATGAAATCATTATTTTTAGGGTATTATGTCCCTCTCAGATGTCCATCATACATGTATTTAATACATGTTATGTTTGTTTTTCAAGAATAACAATAAAAGACAAAATATAAATTTTAAATAAAATTAGAAAATTAATCAACAGAAGGCACTACAAATTTAAATGCATGCCACTAACAAAAATAAGTATAAAATATATAAATTTTGAGATTATTATAATAGATCATCATTATAATGAAGAAAATAAGCTATAGGGACACATTGAAAGCAAATAATAGAGATTAAAATGAACACCTGGAGAAGAACCAAAGCCAAGAAAAAAGATGAAAGAAGGATCCTGTGGGTGGATGCAATCTTTGTGACTTTTCTTTGGCAGAACACCTGTTAAATCACATGGAACTTTGTTCTGTGGAAATATGTTCACTACAGAAGCCTCTCTTCTCCAAATTGCTCCAGAAAATTTCACTCTTGGGCATCTCACCATTAGGATAATGGTGTTTCAAGCTAAACTCATTTTTTATTTCTTTCTGAACTGAATTTATCTTTCTAATTTCAGTGCTTGTTTCAGTTGTGGTATACTGTGCCATTTTATTATCCATTTTCTGAGAAGAAGAAAAATATTCATTACCTTGGACTCCCTTTTTGCATCTTCTCCTCAAACTCATCAACCAACAAGTCCTACCCACCCATACCTTTGAAAAACAAAGAATTGCCAAGACAATATCCCAGGTTAGGTGGTGTTCTAGGTGCTCCCAATGATGTATCCCAGGGTATGGTGATGAGCAACGTAAAAATTCAAGGACCCTACATTTCATATTAGAAGATAGATCATGAAATAAATAGCTAGGAAATAGAGTGATTGATGCCCTGATAGGAACAGGGGAAAGAAGATTAAATAACAGGGTCATTAATCTTTTCCTTTCACCTCTGTCACTGAGCTACTATATTCCTATTACACTTGCAATAAGATTC
This sequence comes from Muntiacus reevesi, assembly GCF_963930625.1. NCBI lineage: Eukaryota > Metazoa > Chordata > Mammalia > Artiodactyla > Cervidae > Muntiacus > Muntiacus reevesi. The sequence continues at coordinate 13,226,177 of NC_089267.1, read as the reverse complement.
AAATATCTTAACTCCATATCCCAAAAGTGTTGCATCATCTGCCCCAACAAACTCTTGAAGGTATTTCCTCCATGTTTTTCATCACTCACTTCACTACTGTTTTCTCTTTCCTCAAGTGAACCTCGCTATTCTGAAGATCAAGGTCTTTACAGCTGTTATTCCTCTCAATTTAGAATCTTTACTCCACACTTTAGTCAGACTTCATCCAGGGTTCCATAGGTCCCTCACCCTCCATTCTTTTTCTCTGCACCAAATTATATTATTTACTTGTTTGCTTGCCTATTACTTGACTATTTTCAAGTAAGGGAAATAAATGTTATATTTAAATACAGAACTCTATACTAGCTAAAATAAGAATGAAATTGTTAAAAGTTAAGGCTCAACCAGTTTTTCCCAGTCTGAGAACCAACTCTTGATTCCAGGAATGGAAACAACCAGTGGTATCGATTTTATATATACATATATATGTATATGTGCTATGTTTAGCCTCTCAGTAGTGTCTGACTCTTTGCAACTCCATGGGCTATAGCCCGTCAGGCTCCTCTGTCCATGGGATTCTCCAGGCAAGAATATCAAAGTGGGTTGCCATGCCCTCCTCCAGGAGATCTTCCCAGCCCAGGGACTGAACCCAGGTTCTCCTCCATTACAGGCAGATTCTTTATCATCTGAGTCACCAGGGAAGCTCATACATATATGTGTGTGTGTGCATGTGTATAATTCAAGATATTCCTTAAATGAAAAAAAAGTTTTAATGAGAATAAATAAACACATACATTCTAATGTGAACAATGTTTTTACCATGTGTTCCTACTCACAACTGACCGGAAAGTTTATACAGAGAATTCTAATTAAAACATAGTCTTAGTTCATTTTCATTAAAGAAATGGTGATAAGCATATGTCTCACTCAGTCTTTACTGAGATGTCCATTTCTTGTTTCTTATTAGTACTAATAACTAAATTTTTGGTTTTCATTTAAATCCTTATACAAGGTAATGAATTAGGAATCATTTTTTTTAAGTGATTTCCAAAGTAGTCTTTGCTCCTTCCTAGAGTGTCCTACAAACCTGCTGTACAAAGTGTTCTGAAACGAATAGCATCAACATAACTTGGCACCTCATGATAAACTTAGAATATTTGGATTCCCAAGATCTGAATTGGAATCTACATTTTAATAGGATTTCCCAGGTGATATTTATCCATATTAAGGTTTTAGAATCTCTTGTAAAAAACGCTTGCTGCCTGCTTTTTCTTGCAAGTAAAGAGCAGTGTGATGTTACAGCTGTTTCTCTCTAGTGGTACTGTGTTGTTGGCAGTTAAAATCTCTGTGTGAATTCAACAAGCTCCACAGGACAGTTCAGTCTCTCAGTCATGTCTGACTTTTTGCAACCCCATAGACTGCAGCACGCCAGGCCTCCCTGTCCATCACCAACCCCCAGAGCGTGTTCAAACTCATGCCCATTGAGTCAGTGATGGCATCCAACAATCTTATCCTCTGTCATCCCCTTCTCCTCCCACCTTCCATCTTTCTCAGCACCAGGGTCTTTTCAAATGAGTCAGTTCTTCTCACCAGGTGGCTAAAATACTGGAGTTTCAGCTTCAACATCAGTCTTTCCAATGAACACCCAGGACTGATCTCCTTTAGGATGGTCTGGTTGGATCTCCATGCAGTGCAAGGGACTCTCAAGAGTCTTCTCCAACACCACAATTCAAAAGCATCAATTCTTCAGTGCTCAGCTTTCTTTATATTCCAACTCTCACATCCATACATAGCTACTGGAAAAGCCATAGCCTTGACTAGATGGACCTTTGTTGGCAAAGTAATGTCCCTGCTTTTTTATATGCTGCCTAGGTTGATCACAACTTTCCTTGACAGGAATAAGCATCTTTTAATTTCATGACTGCAGTCACCATCTGCAGTGACTTTGGAGCCCAAAAAAATAAAGTCAGTCACTGTTTCCACTGTTTCTCCATCTATTTCCCATAAGGTGATGGGACCAGATGCCATAATCTTAGTTTTCTGAATGTTGAGCTTTAAGCCAACATTTTCACTCTCCTCCTTCACTTTCATCAAGAGGCTCTTCAGTTCTTCTTCACTTTCTGCAATAAGGGTGGCGTCACGTGCATATCTGAGGTTATTGATATTTTTCCTGGCAATCTTGATTCCAGCTGTGCTTCATCCAGCATTTCTCATGATTTACTCTGCATATAAGTTAAATAAACAGGGTGACAATATACATCCTTGATGTACTCCTTTCCTGGTTTGGAACCAGTCCGTTGTTCCATGTCCAGTTCTCACTTTTGCTTCCTGACCTGCATACAGATATTTAAGAGGCAGGGCAGGTGGTCTGGAATTCCCATCTCTTGAAGAATTTTCCACAGTTTGTGGTGATCCACACAGTCAAAGACTTTGGCATAATCAATAAAGCAGAAATAGATGTTTTTCTGGAACTCTCTTGCTTTGTTGATGATCCAGTGGATGTTGGCAGTTTGATGTCTGGTTCCTCTGCCTTTTCTTAAACCAGCTTGAACATCTGGAAGTTAACGGTTCATGTACTGTTGAAGCCTAGCTTGGAGAATTTTGAGCATTACTTTACTAGCCTGTGAGATGAGCACAATTTTGCAGTAGTTTGAGCATTCTTTGACATTGCCTTTCTTTGGGATTGTAATGAAAACTGACCTTTTCCAGTCCTGTGATCAATGCCGAGTTTTCCAAATGTGCTGGCATATTGAGTGCAGCACTTTCACAGCATCATCTTTTAGAATTTGAAATAGCTCAACTGGAATTCCATCACCTCCACTAGCCTTGTTCATAGTAATGCTTCCTAAGGCCCACTTGACTTTGCATTCCAGAACGTCTGGCTCTAGGTGAGTGATCATACCACTGTGATTATCTGGGTCATGAAGATCTTCTTTGTATAGTGTTTCTGTGTATTCTTGCCCCTCTTCTTAATGTCTTCGGCTTCTGTTAGGTCCATATGATTTCTGTCCTTTATTGAGGCCATCTTTGCCAATATATGGAGTACTTTATTCCCTTTTTGGTGTTAAAGATCTTTCTTCTGGAGCACAAGCTAAAGATGTGGTCCATCATTAAAGATAAAAAATGATTTCTAATTAAGGTAATTTATTTATACTGCTCATCTACTCTAAAAATATTTGTAAATATTCTTTAGGTTTATTTTAGGTAAACAAAAACTTAATGTGCACTTTAGGTTTAAAAACTGCTTTCAAATTGTAGAAAATCTTTTATGTCTTATCAGTTCACTTTCTTGCTGTAACTTATACCTGTATTTAAAGAAATATGTGTTAATAGCTATTTAGTGTTTGGTTTATGATTATTCTATCAAATGTAAGCTTGAATCCTATATGTCAAATAAGGGGTGTTAATATACTAAATTCAGAGTCTTCATAGAGTATACAAGCTCCCTCCTAAAATCCTTTGTAGAATGAAGCAACTTATACCTTAATGTGATAAGCAAAATAATATCACCTACCTCTCCTTCTCATGGACGATGTTACTTTACATGGAAAAGGGACTGCACAGATCTGGGTGGGACCAATGTAATTGCAAAAGTCCTTGTAAGAGTAAAAAGGAGGCAGGAGAATCAGAGAATAAGATGTGACCTCAGAGGCAGAGGTCATAGTGAAGCAATGTTTGCTGGTTTTTAAGATGGAGAGGGCCACAAGCCAAGGAATGCAAACCATCTCTAGAAGTTATAAAAGGCAAGGAAATAGATTCTCACCTAGTGCCTCAGAAAGAGCACAGTCCTCATGACACCTTGATTTTAGCCCACTAGAATTTTTTATTGAGTATGGTTGGTTTACAACATTGTATTAGTTTCAGGTGTATAGCAAGGTGAATCATTTATACATATACATAAATCCACTCTTTTTTTTTAGATTCTTTCCACATATAGGTCATTACAGAGTATTGAATAGAGTTCCCTGTGCTATATGGTAGACTCTTATTAGTTATTTATTTTATATATAGCGGTGTGTATGTGTCAATCCCAACCTCCCAATTTATCCCTCCCCGCCTTCTATGCTGGTGACCATAAGTTTGTTTTCTACGTCTCTGTTTCTATTCCAATAAGCTCATTTGTACCGTTTCTTTTTTCAATTAGTCCACTACAATTTTGGTCTCCAAACTAAAGATAAATCTGTGTTGTTTAAACCACTTTTTGGTAATTTGTTACAGCAGCAATAAGGAACTCATAAACATAATTAAATCAATTTATATGAACTTCCCTGGTGGTGCAGTAGTTAAGGCTTCATCTTTCAATGCAAGGACTGGGGGTTTAGTTGGGGAGCTAAAAATCCCATACACCTTGAGATTAAACAGTATATATATATACACACACACACAAACACACACATATATGTATATATGTATAACAGAAGCGACATTGTAACAAATTCTATAAAGACTTTAAGTATTTGAAATAAATGTATAGAAACACTTGAATAGGGGGCTCACAAAAATGGGCAGAACCGTTACTGCCACTTCAGCTAATGTATAAAAAAATAGCAATTGCTGGTTTGTTACCAAGATTGATTCCTGCTTTATGGTCCAACCAAATCCCTACAATGCATTTAAATTTCGTTTGGAAGAATAGAGAACCTCTAAGACCTCAGATATTTATGAGTCTTCATTTTTATTTTAATTTCCCAAGTGTTATCTTTGCTACCTAAAGGAAATCTTAAAAAAAAAAAAAGAAGACCCTCGACTTATGATTATATATTTACACTATGTACAAAAAGGTACATATATTTAATGTATACAAATTAATGAATTTGATGATAAATGAAACCATCACCACAATCTGTGCCATGAATATATCTTTCATTTTGAAAAGTCTCATCCTGCTTTCTTTGCTATTTATTTTGTGATACATGCTTTTAACATAAGATCTTCTTTCAGCAAATTTTTAAGTATACTATATGATATTGATAATGATATGCACTGGACTATACAGTATATCTCTAGGACTTATTAATCATAAATAATTGACTTTTTGTACCCTTTGATCAATGTATTCCCATTTCCTCCACCCTCAGCTCCTCATCTCTGCTTTCTAATCAGTGTTCTGCTCTTGGCTTCTATGAATTTGACAATTTTAGACTTCTCATTCATATAAGCAGCATTTGTCTATCCATATTGACTTATTTCCCTAAACATAATGCCCTTCAAATTCACTCATGTTGCCAAAAAGTGAAAAGATTTCCCACTTTCTTAAGACTACATATTCCATTGTGTGTGTCCCAAAGAAAGGCAATGCCAAAGAATGCCCAAACTACCGGACAATTGCACTAATTTCACAGGCTAGTAAAGTAATGCTCAAAATTCTCCAAGCCAGGCTTCAGCAATACATGAACCATGAACTTCCAGATGTTCAAGCTGGTTTTAGAAAAGGCAGAGGAACCAGACATCAAATTGCCAACATCCACAGGATCATCGAAAAAGCAAGAAATTTCCAAAAAAACATCTTTTTTCTGCTTTATTGATTATGCCAAAGCCTTTGACTGTGTGGATCACCACAAACTGTGGAAAATTCTTAAAGAGTTGGGAATACCAGACCACCTGACTTGCCTCCTGAAAAATCTGTATGCAGGTCAGGAAGCAACAGTGAGAACTAGACCTGGAACAACAGACTGGTTCCAAATCGGAAAGGAGTACATCAAGGATGTATATTGTCACCCTGTTTATTTAACTTATATGCAGAGTACATCATAAGAAACGCCGGGCTGGAAGAAGCACAGCTGGAATCAAGATTGCCAGGAGAAATATCAGTAGCCTAGATATGCAGATGACACCACCCTTATGGCAGAAAGTGAAGAACTAAAGAGCCTCTTGATGAAAATGAAGGAGGTGAGTGAAAAAGTTGGCTTAAAGCTCAACATTCAGAAAACTAAGATCATGGCATCTGGTCCCATCACTTCATGGCAAATAGATGGGGAAACAGTGGAAACAGTGTCAGACTTTATTTTGGGGGGCTCCAAAGTCACTGCAGATGGTGATTGCAGCCATGAAATTAAAAGATACTTATTCCTGTCAAGGAAAGTTGTGATCAACCTAGAGAGCATATTAAAAAGCAGAGACATTACTTTGCCAACAAATGTCCGTCTAGTCAAGGCTATGGTTTCTCCAGTGGTCATGTGTGGATATGAGAGTTGGACTATAAAGAAAGCTGAGAACTGCAGAATTGATGCTTTTGAACTGTGGTATTAGAGGAGACTCTTGAGAGTCCCTTGGACTGCAGGGAGATCCAACCAGTCCATCCTAAAGGAGATCAGTCTTGAGTGTTCATTGGAAGGACTGATGTTAAAGCTGAAACTGCAATACTTTGGCCACCTGATGAGAAGAACTGAGTAATTTGAAAAGACCCTGATGCTTGGAAAGATTGAAGGCAGAAGTAGAAGGGGATGACAGAGGATGTGATTGTTGGATGGCATCACCAACTCAACGGACATGAGTTTGGGTAGACTCCGGGAGTTGGTGATGGACAGGAAGGCCTGCCGTGCTATGGTCCCTGGGTTCGCAAAGAGTCGGACATGACTGAGCGACTGAACTGTACTGATATTTTTGTACACACCACATTCCTTATCCAGTCATTGAGAAAAATTTTATTCCTATTAATGAAGGAAATAACTGAGTGCCCTGCTTCAAGCATCAAACTTGCACTATTTTGCATATGGCCATATTACATATGGTAATATTCATGTTTTAATGCTTTGTCTCAAATCACCCCGCCATCACCTTCTCCCACAGAGTACAAAAGTCTGTTATTTACATCTGCGTCTCTTTTGCTGCCTTGCATGCAGGATTGTCATTACAGTCTTTTAAATTCCATATATATGTGTTAATACACTTTATTTTTGTTTCTCTTTCTGACTTACTTCACTCTGTATAACAGACTCAAGTTTCATCCACCTCATTAAAAATGACACAAATGTTTTCATTTTAATAGCTGGGTAATATTCCATTGTATATATGTATACCACAATTTCCTTATCCATTCTTCTGCCAATGGCCATGTAGCTTGCTTCCATATCTTAGCTATTGTAAACAGTGCTGCAATGAACACTGGGGTACACGTGTCTCTTTCAATTCTGGTTTCCTCCATGTGTATGCCCAGCAGTGGGATTGGTGGGTAGTATGGACAGGGAGGCGTGCTACAATTCATGGGGTCGCAAAGAGTCGGACACAACTGAGCAACTGAACTGAACTGAACTGAACATGGCAGTTCTATTTCCAGTTTTTTAAGGAATCTCCACACTGTTCTCCATAGCGGCTGTACTAGCTTGCATTCCCACCAACAGTGTAAGAGGGTTCCCTTTTCTCCACACCCTCTCCAGCATTTATTGCTTGTAGACTTTTGGATAGCAGCCATCCTGACTGGCGTGAGACGGTACCTCATTGTGGCTTTGATTTGCATTTCTCTGATAATGAGTGATGTTGAGCATCTTTTCATGTGTTAGCTATCTCTATGTCTTCTTTAGAGACATGTCTGTTTAGTTCTTTGGCCCATTTTTTGGTTGGGTCGTTTAATTTTCTGGAATTGAGCTGCAGGAGCTACTTGCATATTTTTGAGATTAATTCTTTGTCAGTTGCTTCATTTGCTATTATTTTCTCCCATTCTGAAGGCTGTCTTTTCACCTTGCTTATAGTTTCCTTCATTGTGCAAAAGCTTTTAAGTTTAATCAGGTCCCATTTGTTTATTTTTGTTTTTATTTCCATTATTCTGGGAGGGCGGCCATAGAGGATCTTGCTGTGATTTATGTCAGAGAGTGCTCTGCCTATGTTTTTCTGATAGTTTTATAGTTTCTGGTCTTACATTTAGATCTTTAATCAATTTTGAGTTTATTTTTGTGTATAGTATTAGAAAGTGTTTCAGTTTCATTCTCTCGCACATGTTAGACCAGTTTTCCCAGCACCAGATGGGGTAAGGAGGGGAGTGTGGGTGGGGTTTCAGGATGGGGGGACACATGTGCACCCATGGCTAACTCATGTTGATATAGGCAAAAACCATCACAATATTGTAAAGTAATTATCCTCCAAAAGGAAGCTGTGGTACATATACACCATGGAATATTACTCAGCCGTTAAAAAGAATTCATTTGAATCAGTTCCAATGAGATGGATGAAACTGGAGCCCATTATACAGAGTGAAGTAAGTCATAAAGATAAAGAACATTACAGTATACTAACACATATATATGGGATTTAGAAAGATGGTAACGATAACCCTATATGCAAAACAGAAAAAGAGACACAGAAGTACAGAGCAGACTTTTGAACTCTGGGGGAGAACGTGAGGGTGGGATGTTTTGAAAGAACAGCATGTATATTATCTATGGTGAAACAGACCACCAGCCCAGGTGGGATGCATGAGTCAAGTGCTCGGGCCTGGTGCACTGGGAGGACCCTGAGGAGTCGGGTGGAGAGGGAAGTGGGAGGGGGGATCGGGATGGGGAATACGTGTAACTCTATGGCTGATTCATGTCAATGTATGACAAAACCCACTGAAATGTTGTGAAGTGATTGGCCTCCAACTAATAAAATAATATTTAAAATAAAATAAAAAAATAAGAAAAAATAAAAAAATAAAATAAAATAAAATAATTAGAAATAAATATATTTTTTAAAAAGAAAAAGAATAAAATCTACGCTGACTCCAGAAAAGACAAATCAATAAAAACAAAAGAAAATAATCTAAATACAGAATCTGACCCATATATACACATAACAAATATTGTCAAATATGTATGTGTGTATATATATATGTGTGTGTGTGTGTGTGTGTATACACACTGATATAGTATATAATAGCAGAGGTATATCAAATTAGCAAGGATGAATTATTCAATAATTAGCATTCATATAACTGGCTAATCAGATATAAATGTAAAGCTGGATCCTTCCTTCACACCGAAAAAGTTGCAGGTGGATTCAGGACTTAAATATTTAAATATGCCCATATTTTACAGTAATTAGAGATTCACTGAGTTGAACTATGAATCCTTTAGAGAAATCATCTCCAAATGGAAGCCACGGTAACTATCTGTATGACCCTCACCTTATGGACAAATTTCTCAAAGGTTTGTTTGTGGTTATCTAATTTTGGGGGTTAAAAGGTGGAAAAGATGAATCACATTTCATTCAATGCATAGAAAAGTGCCCTCTGTAGATATTTTCCCTCCTCTTGAAAGTATTCATAAGGCAGCATAAATAAGAAATTAAGTTTATTGTTCAAAACAACAATGATAACAAAATAATCATATGCTACCTCTTCATCTGAGGTAATCTTACTTCAACAATTTTTGGCTCAACTAATAAAGTAATGCTGTGTCTAGGTTTAAAAAGATAAAAACATATAGAAAAAATAAAAAAGGAAATAAACTCTGACAATATTTGTTGCAATATTCCACAACTTTTCAGACTAATTAACTATGAGCCATCTCTATGGCCATATAACCCACAAAGGATTTGAGTTACTTGTTTCCATGTATGTACTTTACTATAGAATTAAATCAGTGGGTGTCAGTTGGGGACATTTTAGGGGGTTGTTTTAATTCAGCAAACACTATCCAAGCGCTCACACTCCATTCACAGAGTCATTCTGCCACCACTTAGTTGTCCAAAATAAAAGATTTCTCTTTGTATTTCAAATTTGCTAACCCAAGGTCATAAGTATGTCACAACTATTTTGCAATTTTCCTTCTTTCAGGTATTGCCAATAAAATCAAATGTGTTAATCATCTGGACGTAACATAACACTTATTTTGGCCCAAGTTTTCAGCTGAAAACACCCCCCCAAAATTACTAACCAAGTAAATACAAACCTATTGTACCTCAAATAAAGAATCAATCAGCCTAACAAGATGCTAATACTTTTCCAAATAACAAAAGTATTATTCTTTTTATAGACACATCAAATATTTTCTAAATGGGCGTTTCCCTGTGTAAATTGGCAAAATAAAAGAATGCAATTGTGATGTGGTTATTAGCTAGAATTTTTGTTGAAAACAGTGGGCTGCTTGTTTTTGATTTGAAATTTTCATGCAACAATATTTTCTTAGGTAGATCAGACATTCTAGATTTTCTAATTTTACAAAGTACATATTTTCACTTACTCTGGAAAATTTTCTAATTTTATGTGTTAGCAAGTGGAGAAAACACCTGAATGCTAAAAACCAAAACAAAAATCTCTATGAGCTCTATATATTAAACTTTGCCTAAATTACCCTCTCTCTTGCTATAGAATCATTATCTGTTAGAATTAGACTAAACTAGAATTTTCTTTCAGATAAGGAAACTGAAGCTAAAACAAAAACTTCAGTAACAAAAACCAAGCTTCTACTCCAGTGTTTCTTAAAGTCTCTCAGCCCATGGAGCCATTAGGTTACTAGAAAGATTTTTTGTGATATTCTTAGTAGAAAATAATATATATCAGTGCCATTTATTAAGTAGTCCCTAAGTCATGTCCAGCTCTTTATGGCCTCATGGACTGTAGCATTCCAGGCTCTTCTGTCCTCCACTATTTCCGAGTTTGCTCAAATTCATGTCTATCTAACCATCTCATGATCTGCCACACTCTTCTCCTTTTACCATAAATCTTTCCCAGCATCAGTCTTTTCCAATGAGTTGGCTCTTCACATCATGTGACCAGAGTATTAGAGCTTCAGCTTCAACATCAGTCCTTCTGATGAATATTCATGATTGATTTCGTTTAGTATTGACTGCTCAGATCTCCTTGAAGTTCAAGGGACTCTCAAGTCTTATCCTGCACGTCAGTTGGAAGGCATCAGTTCTTTGGTGCTCAGTCTTCTTTATGGTCCAACTCTCACATCCATATATGACTTCCGGAAAAACCATAGCTTTGATCATACAAACTTTTGTCGACTAAGTGATGTCTGTGTTTTTTAATATGCTGTCTAGGTTTTCACAGATTTCCTTCCAAGGAGCAAGTATCTTTTAATTTCCTGGCTGCAGTCACTGTCCACAGTGATTTTGGAGTCCAAGAAAATAAAATTTGTCCCTGCTTCCACTTTTTCCCCTTTTATTTGCCATGAAGTGATGAGATAGGATGTCATGATCTTAGTTTTTTAATGTTAAGCAATTACATGCAAACAATAATTTATTTATTCTCTAACAACAACAGCCATTTAAACAAATTCATGCAGGCTAACTGAAAGAAAAAATATCACCTTTACCTCATTTTTAACCAGGTACTTATTAATGAGATATATGCTCCCTCTAGGAACTGCATGATTTCTCTGAGTTTGGAATCAGGCTGCATATTGCCACCACATTTCTTGTTCAATAATGATGTTCTGTGCTATTTGCTGTTATCACAGTGATTGTTGAAACCTCAGTGTCACAAAAATATGATGTAATTAAAGGGGCTGTAGTATGAAATAATGTCAAAACCATGCACTTTCTCGAGCTAGTGACTTGTGCAGTGTCCAAAGCATGCCAAGAAACACTGTATTTCCCTCAGAAAATGTAAAAATACTTCATGTGCCCCTGAGTTCACTGCCTGTGTCCCAGGGTGCTTTGGTGAAGTTAAAGAACCATGGAACTAGACTACAAGAGAGGTGAATTTGGAATTCAAAATTTCTGACTCTAAGTTCAATGTTCTCTCCACTATATTAAAAAATCATAGACAATGTATTTTATTTCTTTTCCAATTTTTTAGCATCTTGTTTCTACTTAAGCAAATAAACTTTTTTCTTATGTAGCAGGAAGAGTACTAAAATAGTTTGTGTGTTGCTAGCTGCATAATTTACTCCTTCATCTGATCAGGGGCTTTCTTCTCAGCATGAATCATAACATTGTTGCTGTTGTTCAGTCGGTCATGTCGGACTCTTTCCGACTCTATGGATCGCAGCATGCTAGGCTTCCCTGTCCATCACCAACTCCTGGAGCTTGCTCAGACTCATGTCTATTGAGTCACTGATGCCATCCAACCATCTCGTCCTCTGCTGTCGTCTTCTCCTCCTGCCTTCAATCTTTCCCAGCATCAGGATCTTTTTTAATGTGTCGACTCTTCGCATCAGGTGGTCAAAGTATTGGAGCTTCATCTTTGGTATCAGTCCTTCTAGTGAACATTCAGGATTGATTTCTTTTAGGATTGACTGGTTTGATCTCCCTGCAGTCCAAGGGACTCTCGAGAGTCTTCTCCAACACCACAGTTCAAAAGCATCAATTTTTTCAGCGTTCAGCCTTCTTTATGGAATCATAATATCATGATAACATTATGTTATGGAATCCTAACATTAAGAGTTACATATGCAAATTCCTCTCTCAATGCAGTGTGGTGATAAAGATGAGAAATCTTGGAGTTGATTACCTAGATTCAAATAATGGTTCTGCCACTTTTGCAAATATGAGTTAAATTACTTACATGCTCCACTTCAAGTTCTTCATTTGTAATATAGAGATAATAATATCTACTGTAGAGTGGTGATAAATAGCAAATTAGCTGTTCCTAATGAATTACCTACACTAGGTCAGAATATGTTTCTTCTGTTATTTTTTAGTTCTCATCACCACATATATATCAGCTAGTATTTCAAGTTTACATTAAACAATAATATTGTTTGTCAACTATTGTTGACAATAATATCATTGTCACTTTACAAAATACCTTAGTTTCTATCAACTTCAACTATGCTGACTTTAAAATGCAAATGCCATACTAAATCTCATTTTTAAAAACATGACATTGAAGTATTTCACCTGATATACATAAGGTTTACATATAGTAAGCTGAAAAGGCACATACTATGAACAAAGGAGAAATGATTTACACATATGATATAGCTTACAAATAGTATACTTTGGAATAGTATTTTATACTACTATTTTTAAATAAATCTACTATTTTTAAATAAATCCCCAAATATTTGTCCTTGTGTATAATATATGCTAAATTTTTTCTCACTGAAGTACTGGAGAAGTGGAATATTCAGAAAAAATTATAAAATATTTTACAATGTCATCATAACAGTGAATATCTTTTGCTTTGCCCTCTAAGGTCATCACATCCTTTGTCCCTGAGAAAACACATTCTTTTAGTCCTAACTACACTGACCTTGAATATTGAGTTAATGGAATGCCTGATAATAAAATCCAAATCCTGCAAGATCTAATTAAATGGACAGCTATGGGCTTTGACTCTTCAGAACATCATGTCTCAGAAATAAAAGAAAAAAATATTTTATTTGTATTTTGAAGTGATACATTCACTATGACCTGTGAGGACACACAAATAATTCAAGTCTTATTCAATAAAAATGCTTACTAAATGGTCTAAGAAAAACAAATCATCAGCAACTGCTCTCACCACATTATATCCACCCACACAAGGCTCTATGACTAATGTGAGTGAGTCTCAGAAGCAGACTCTAGAAATGCAGGACTACTCAGTGATGACTAATTCTTCAATATCCAATAGGGATCAATTAGACATTTTTATTTCCTGAGGTTGTCTGTAACTCCAGCAATTTGAACAATTCTGTTCAATTAGGATGATGAAATAAAATCCATTTTAGAGTTATGCATGAATATTCTTGATGTTAAATTCATGTACATTTAGAATCTGTTTTTGATTACAATACAGACTAGTCTAATGAGATGGTATTTTACTATGGAAGCATTGGTGGGGACATAAACAGACAAATAGACATTCTGAGTTTTCTTATTCCCAAAATATTTATGTGATTTTTTTCCTTCCTTCATTTGACTTCTTGGGATCCCAGGATATGTACTTTAAAACTATTCTCCTGAGAGAAAGAAAGCTGACTTGTAAAGAGAACTTACCTAAGCATTTAGATTGCAGAGAAATATTCAATTGAGCAATTACACACTTAATCCATCTTAGATTTTGGCATTGTGTGGGCCAGTGGTTCAATTCAAAATGAACTAAAAACTGCCAAAGGAACTAAAAATACCAGGGTTCAACCACCAGGCATCCTGAATTGAAATCTTCAGGATCAAAACCTCTCAATTGGGGCCAGACTTTTTGCACTTTTTTTAAATACTAGAGGTAACTGTGATTCTCAGAAAGTTTGACAAGCAGCAATGCAATAACTCTTACAGGCCTTGATTTGCACCTTGAAATGGGTAAAATTTTTGGCAGTTTAGAAATAAGTGGAAAAGAATTGTGAAATATATATATATATATATATATATAATGTGTGCAAAAAATAGTATTTTGCCAAATTTTATGTATCTTTGAAATCTTAACTTAAATTCATCTTTGTGAATATTATTCTGGGTCCACATGCTTTGTGTTCTATCCACGTATGGCCATTAACTATTTTTGAAAGAATTCTTGTTACAAGTTCACCTTTGTGCTTTTGTCCAGCCTTCTTCTTTACCTGGCTAAATAAAAATGAATCAAGAGAAGAAGCCAAAGAAAAAGTACCCAAATCTAAACAAAATATTTATATGTCTTTTCTATCACGCTTTCTGTAGACATATCCACATATTTCATCTGAATCAATCACTCCCACTTCTATTTTCCTGATAACATTTTACTCATGCCATTTTTATAGATTAATTGTGTTTCAGTATAGAATCATTTGTGTTTTGCATGTTTGCATTATGGTTTCCTTTGGTAGAAAACTAAGCCTAAATATTTTTGCAACCCTAAAATGTTGGCATAGTGTCTGGCAGCTAGACGGTTTTGAATATTTGCTTCATCGTGTTGAGGTCCCTCTGATATATTGTACTTCTTCAATAGTGTTTACTATAGATCTGTCTTATATTACCATTTGTGGGGGCTTGTGGATTTGTACATGTTTGGGAATGTGTTTGTCTGCTCTTTATCTGAAAGTTCCTTGAAAGAGGGGACTGAGTTGTAGTTTAATCTGATCCCACCCTAATTCCTCCCTTAGAATATAGTAGATACTTTTCTGCTCATTGATCTGGGGCTGGCCTAACTGTATCCAAGACTTACTATTTGGACCCACAGAAGAGATTTTGGAAATCAGTGGATTTAAAAAGAAAAGATTTTGGAAATCACTGAATATTACAGTAAGAATATTGACTTGCTTCAGTAAGAACAAATTCTCATTATGATTTCTTGAAGGGAAAGGAAATGGAGGTATAGTGAGAAAAAGAGTTTTCTTTGCTCCTTGTTAGTAACATGTTTTTTGGTGAATTGTCATTTAGTTTTCTGCATCTCAATTTTGTCATTTGTAAAATGATAGAACTGGACTGTGTTAGGGGATCCCAACCTTCACTGATGGCCAGGATCAACTAGGGAGATATATTGAAAAGCCAGATTCCATGTTGTCACCAAGTTTGACTAAAGTTGAATCTCTAGAAATGGACCCCAGGAGTCCATATATTTTTAAAACATCCCCAGATGATTCTGCTAATAGGGCAAGTACAATCCATGGACTAGCAGTATCAGCATAATCTGGGAACTTAGAAAATGCAAACTGCTAATCTCCACCCCAGAGCTATTGAATCAAAAACACTTAGCGGGATCCAGCAATTTATATTTTAACAGTTCCTCCAGGTAATCTTGATGAACAACAAATATGAGAATGATTAGAATAATGATAAACAAAAGGCATGTAAATTTTGAAATTAGGTAATATATGATCAAAAGTAAGCAGGAAGACTTATGAAGAGGAGAGTATTTCTATAGGAAAAGTACTCAAAGCTAAACAAAACACTCATGTAAATGCTTCTTCCAGCATGGAGAAAATTAACTTGAGTTTGGCCTTTGCATGAACATGCGTGCTAAGTCTCTTCAGTCCTGTCAGACTCTGTGACCCTATGGACCATAGCCTGTCAGGCTCCTCTATCCATAGGAATCTCCAGGCAAGAATACCGAATGGGTTGCCATGCTATCCTCTAGAGGATCTTCCTGACCCAGGTATTGAATCTGCATCTCCTATGGCTTCTGCATTGGTGAATTCTTAACCACTGAGCCACCAGGGAAGCCTGAGTTTGGCCTTTAGCCTTAATCAATTGCTATACACAGAATTCAACTATCAGATTATGTCACCTTTTCTTAGATGTGTGTCTGTCCTTACCTCTATGTCCAAATAGCACCCAATACCCTTGTTCTGACTCCCACTGCATTCCAATGACATCCTCTGCAAATGTTTATTATAGCATTCATAATTCAATAATGTTGCATTCATAATTCAATATTGTTGTATTCAAAATGCATTATTATTGTAATACTTAACAATACAATATGTTATATCATATGGAAAGCAAGGGAATTCCAGAAAAACTTCTGCTTATTAACTACCATAAAGCCTTTGACTCTGGATCACAACAAACTGTGGAAAATTCTTAAAGATATAGGAATACCAGATCACTTTACTTTTCTTCTGAGAATCTTGTACATGAGTCAAGAAGTAACAGTTAGAATTTTACATGGAACAACTGACTGGTTCAAAATTGGGAAGGGGTACAACAAGGCTGTATATTGTCACCTTGTTTATTTAACTTTTATACAGAGTACATCACGTAAAATGCCAGGTTAGATGAATCACAAACTGGAATCAAGATTGCCAGGAGAAATATCAACCTCAGATATGTAGATACCACTTTAATGGCAGAAAGTGAAGAGGAACTCAAGAGCCTCTTGATGAGGGTGAAGAGGAAAGTGAAAAGGCTGTATTAAAACTCAACATTCAAAAAATTAAGATCATGACATCCAGTTCCATCATTTCATGGCAAATAGAAGGGGAAAAATTAGAAGCAGTGACAGATTTTATTTTCTTGGTCTCCAAAATCACTGTAGATGGTGACTGCAGCCATGAAATTAAAAGACTCTTGCTGTTTGGAACAAAAGCTATGATATACCTAGACATTATATTGAAAACTGGAGACATACTTTACCTACAAAAGTGCATATAGTCAAAGCTATGCTTTTTCCAGTAGTCATGTATGGATGTGAGAGCTGGCCCATAAAGAAGGCTGAGCACTGAAGAAATGATGCTTTTGAATTGTGGTGCTGGAGAAGACTCTTGAGAGTCCCTTGAACAGCAAGGAGATCAAGCCAGTCAATCCTAAAGGAGATTAACCAGGAACATTCATGGGAAGACTGATGCTGAAGCTGAAGCTCCAATATTTTTGCTACCTGATGTGAAGAGCCAACTCATTGGTAAAGATCCTGATGCTGGGAAAGTTGCGGGTAGGAGGAGAAGGGGGGCAGCAGAGGATTAGATGTTAGATAGCATCACTGACCCAATGGACATGGACTTGAGCAAATTCTGGGAGACAGTGAAAGACAGGGAAGCCTAGTGTACTGCAGTCCATGTGCCCGTGCTGCAGAGTTCAAGCACAGCTTAGCGACTGAACAAGAGTAAATACAATATTACTATAATTTATTCTAAACTGCTTATAGACAATGTTCATTTCATGTTTTCTCCATAAACTTACCTCCTAACATAGTGTATGACCTCTTGAAGATACTCTAAAATGTTTAATAAATTAGCAAAGTGATAGATCCTAAATACCACGTGATATAAAATGTAATTTGAATGGCTTATCTGTCTTGACTCTCTCATGCAATCAAGATTATTAGGTGATTTACAAATTCCTATTTCAAATTAAAATGACATTTTTTCAATTGATGATATGATATTTCATAATTATTTGGTAATAAATAAAGCTATAATACAAACATGCTCTAAAAGATGAACAGTCAAATATCTAGTAGTCAGCTTTGACCAAGTAATCGGTAGTCACTAAACTACCTCAGATTTTGGCTGGACACAACCAATATTAGTGAAGGCTGGAGGCTTAAACAACCTCTTAAGAGACACCTGAAATGTTACAATAATATAAAAATAATGCAAGGATTAGATGTCTTTGTTAAGCAGTGCTGGGAAAATATTTTTTCCTAATTTGCAGATATATAAATATTTGCACATGATTTACAGATTAAAGTTCAAAGTCCATTTTTTTAATGGCTAACAGCTGTCCAGTAGGAAAAATGATGGTTTCTTATTATTAAGTTTGAGCAGAATTTTGCTAAGTGTATTTTTTTAAAAAGGAGTTTTCAACTTCTCAATGCTATGGCAAATAGTACGGAAATTCTTACGTCATACATAGGAGAAAAGATAAGCTTTGTTGCTGTCCCTTTTCCTTTTAAAAAGAATTACTGATGTCAAAATAAAAATCTAATTTGCAATACTCTGGTTTTTAGAATATTCCATTATCAAAAATCTTACTTTGTGAAAAGATATGTTTGATTTTTCTAAAGTAGTAGAAAGTGGAAATTGATATACCTAATATTGGAAACTGGGCTGTATACACTTTAACAAGGTACTTTTCTCTCCATACTTCCTTTCTTTTGATAACATTTCTTTTGTACAAAAACAATATAAAATGGGCCAAATTATTTCATTTTTCTAAACCTCATTTTTCAAATAAGTTCACAACATTGACAATTTTATTGCCCTTTGGTAATTGTTATATACAATTATAATTCACATAACTAACTATTCTCAGCTGAGGCTGATAATTATTCATATGAAGCTGCCTATTTGCTGGGCTCAGACAGTAAAGTATCCACCTGCAATGCAGGTGACCCAGGTTCAACCCCTGGGTTGAGAAGATGCCCTGGAGAAGGAAATGGCAACCCACCCCAGTATTCTTGCCTGGATAATCCCATGGACAGAGGAGCCTTGTGGGCTACAGACCACAGGGTCACAAAGAGTTGGACATGACTGAGCGACATAACACATCCATTTGCTGCCCTGCACAGCATACTATGAGCCTGTGTAGAAAGTTGTTTTTCAGTCACTAAGTTGTGTCTGGTTCTTTATGACCCCATGGACTGTAGCATGCCGGGCTTCCCTGTTCTTCACCATCTCCCAGAGTTTGCTCAGACTCACGTCCACTGAGTCAGTGATGCCATCCAACCCTCTCCCTCTGTGTCCCCTTTGTCTCCTGCCCTCACTCTAGGTTTGTCCCCTGTCTAGGCTTGTCATAGCTTTTCTTCCAAGAAGCAAGTGTCTTTTAATTTCATGATGACAGTCACCATCCACAGTGATTTTGAAGTCCAAGGAAAAATTTTGTCACTGTTTCTATGTTTTCCCCCATCTATTTGCCATGAAGTGATGAGACCAGATGGGTAGGAAGACACCTTTTCAAATTCAAGATTACCTCTCCTTTAATGGCTATTTCTTCAGAGACATGAAGACGGCAGGCTCTGGATTGGTTCCCCAACCTCCTCAATAAACCATTTCCAATAAATTTTATTACTCCCAGACCCAGATTTTTCACCTTTTTCAAGTGGAACCTCTTTTTGGCCCTCTCCAAAATCACTGTCTTCTTTCAGCTAATTCCACCCTAAAAATTCCTATTTCTAGCTGACAGCTAGCAGCTGTGTTTCAGTATGGAAGGCTCAAGCTGTTGCTGACAGCTGGACTTCTCAAGGTGTCCAGTAAACTCCCAGAACTTCTGTTACTTGGCCGTGGTAAATCTTAGCTATAAAAGAGGACACAGGTATAATTCCTGTTTAAATGGAAACGTCTGCATCTTCTTTTATTGTAGTGTCACCATAATATTCAATTATTTAAGATGTATCCTTTCAAGATAAAGATGATACTACTGCCCCTCCTCAGGAAAATTGTTTTGCTAGTCATTTTAAAGAATGTTGAATGACTCATGTACCCGTACTTTATTTCCATTTGTAACCCAAAACAACTACTTTGAGAAAGTTGGCTGCAATTAGAAGTTCAATCTCTGGTCACTGAAAGAAACGGATGATAACTGTACCAAAACACTGGAGTCAATATCACTTTGCCCCTTCCCTCACCTCCCCCTCTAACCTTTCCCAAGAAATCGTCTTTCTCTTTAAAAAAGACAACTGCCATAGTATCTTGACTTGTTAACTCTTAATTTATTATAAAGCTTTGGTTGAGGTTCAACACCTATGTCTAAAGAAACAGGATGCTTTAAAAAAAGTTAGGTACACTTCCTTCTTAAGGAGTTGGTCTTTAAGACAAATAAATCAAACATCACTCACGGAGGATATTAAAACAAAGAAAATGGTACCAAAAAAAGAAAGCATTTTTTTTTACTTTTAAAAAATAAATACACAAATTACCTTAAGATTCTTTTCCTTCTGAGGATTTAAAAGAGTTCAGTATAGAAACTATTAAAGAATTTCGTGGAAAAACAAAAAGTCCAAAAGAAACCAGAATTTTTTTCTAAGAAAAATATTTTTAAGAAACTACTAAAGATTCCATGTTTTTAAAAAGATCTAACATGTTAATATTTTTTTATCTCTGTGAGGTTTTTATTTAACAGTTTCTTCTTTTTCTTATCCCATACTAAGTAAATATAATGAGTGCATATTATTTTGAAAACCAGAGCATGTAAATTCTATCATATATTCTCAGAAATTTTAATGTTTTCTGTTTTACAAAATATTCAGTAGTTTTCAGTTTTTTGGATGACATAAGTGATTCGTCCTTTGTTCCTCCTTACTCATATTCCCAAAGAGCCAGAATCAAGATACTTGAATTTGAGTTCCTCACACATGACTTTACAAGATTCTTGGCATGATTTCCTTTTATTTTCAAAAAGCAGTTTCTAGAAAAAAAAATCACAATGGATTCTGAGGTGGTAAAGAATAATAGCTGAAAAAAAGTAAAAGAAATGTTAACTCAAATGAAACCTGCTTCAAAAATTATTCACCTTAAGATCTATCAGTCAAAAAGACAAGCCAAAAAAATTGCATTTTTACTAAACCCACTCTCTGAAAACAAACTCACGGGTGAAGTTGGGAGCAGGAATTCTAAGTAAAGATTACACTTGGGACAAACAAAAAAGAGACAGAAAGAAAGAACATTTTGTTGCTTCTGTTCCAGAACCCATTAACACAAACCCTTACTACTGTAGACCATTTTCCACAGATTCCTAGCAGAGGATTTATTACACCCAAGAATCAGATAACTCTGGAAAATGTCCTTGTTAAAACATTTTATTGCTAGCAAATAAAATGCTTGGAAATTTCCACTCTGCCCATTCTCCATTATTCTTACCCCCAAAGGTTTATTGCAGGGGTTCCACTGCAAAGGAGAGTAGGCACCTTCCCCAAAGTTCAATATGGGAGACCCCATCCTGTGGATAGTTTCCTCACTAAAATATTGTCCCACAAATCTCAGCAGGTACTAAGTTCAGGGAATGTGGATAAGAAATAATTTACAATTTCAAGGGTCAAGGATCAGGTTTGAAAGCTCATAACTCAATGGTAGGAAATGAAAAAAAACAGAAAGAAAGGCCTAACATGTCTTCAGGAAATGTTAATGCTCTTCAGAGAAAACATTTCTTACCAGATAATAGTTTTTTCCTAAAAATACAGAAGAGATCTCATTGTATTTGATTTTATAATTTTCTAAGCAAATATATATTGCAAAATTTGAGGAAATATCTAAAGACACGTAAAATTAAAATCAGAAGTTAAAAGCTACTAATCTTAACATTTTTGTTAGCAACCCATTTAGATCTGATCATTCACAGTGAAGAATGCATACTTTCATGGTTTAGGGATAGATTTACCACTTGAGAAGTATTTTAGATGTGATGATGGATTTTGATACTTTAGTTTCTATATATTAAAAAATGGTTATTCCGTTTTAAGAAAATTCATTTATGTCACAATTTTATTTTGCTTAAGACTTTGTATAAATATGTGTGAACATTTAATTAATCCAAATTATTGAACATAAACTGAAAAAGGCAACTTACTGTCAGTATACTTCTAAATACTAGGATGATTAGAATGAGTTTTTTTTTATCATTACCTAGAAGCCTGGCATTATGAAGATGCTGCCTATATCTACATTTCAGATGCTGACAGATCATTTGAGTCATGAAAAAATTTCCCTAATTTTCATTTGGCAGGATAAGAGGCTGTATCTACACTACTACTCAGTTGGAATAAGAGCCATCATCAATCAAATCATATTGTTAAAACAACACCCAACAACAGGATGAATAAGTCACAGTTTTCATGTATCTTTTTTTCCCACTGAATTTACTATTTTATTTGGCATATTAGACACACAGCCTGAAAGACAGAAGAATTGACTGAAAAATTCTGGGAATATAGACAAAAATATTAAGTCATTTGGAAATTATTTAGATGTGAAAAATGGATTAGTAGCTTCCTCATATCAGGGTATATTAGTGTAGAGATAAAAGCCCTGCACTGATCATGTTATTAATAATCTGATAACTTCAGCATTAAAGAATGAATACAAATATCCTTCACTTTTCAAAAGTTCACTTCACGCCACTTCACTTTTATGAAAGAATTATACTGGCACAGGTTTTTGCTAATGAGAAGAAATTGAAAGAGGATTTTCACTTTTTATTTAAAAAGGTGAAAAGGGAAAGTAGCATTCAATGTTTACTCTGCATTGAGCTGTTGTAGAGGTTGAGCACCCCCAGTAGCCAGAGCACCACCACCAAGCTCCTTCCCTGGGAACTGCACTCAGCCTCTCAGCATCAAGCCGTCATAGCGTTGAACTGTATCTGTGAGTGTCCCCGCTTTATCTTGATCTCTTTTGTGCAACCATTAGCAAGATGGTTGTTAAGGTAATTGCTTCTTCACATTATGCCTTTTCAGCTTACAAAAGGCTTTATAGGAATGCTCTGCTTTCAGATAGTGCAGAAAACCTATACATCTTTCTTGGTCTTCCCTCCAAGAATACCAAACTGCATTTAACGAACAACCAAGATGTGCAAAAAATACTGGCCTTTCATATTTTCTCTTCTTATTTCACTAAATAACCAGTTCTACTTTTTCACATTTTTTTTTAATTCATCCCTTTCACATCACTACAGAAAGGTGATACATGCCAAGTTATTTTTCATTGAGCGAGAGATACTTTTTGACATATTACTTTGACTCTTTGACATATTACTGTTTGACTTGTCACTGTTTGACCATCACCACAGACAACTGGATGAGGTCTGAAGCCTCTAGAGGAGTGTGAAAATTTTGATCTGAAGCTTCACTGCTATTGAAAGGCAGGAATCCTGTCCTATCCACTATGACTCCCAGGAGGTTCTTGCCTCCCACACACATGAGCCCAGGATTGATAGACCCCTAGTGATGAGTTTTTAGAAGAATGAATCCCTTTAATCATCACAGCAAATAAAATCAAATATGTGCTTTGGCTGCCCATTGACTCTTGTCTTTGGATAGAAGTTTCTCTAAATTAAAAAAAAAAAAAAAAAAAATGGTCATTTACCACACTCCCATTTCAGAGCTGAATGAAAATAAACATATGTGATGATCTGTGTGAGTACAACAACACACACACACAGGCCACGTTGGCTTATGAGCACTTACCAAAAATAGCCAAAATGTAATAGAAACTTTAAACTAAAATTGTTTGTCACTATTACTCAATATTACAGAATTTTCAGTAAAGTGTTTAACTCTACTGATTAACATTCATGTATACCCACATATACGGACACAAACACAGACCTATGTGTACACGAGGGCTTTCTTTAAATGAGTAGCTCACTTTCAATAAATTGTTGTATTTTGGAATAATTTTAGATTTATTGAAGGGTTGAAAAGATAGTACAGAGTTCCCATGTGCCCTGGGTTTAGTTTCCCCTAATCTATCACCTTATTTTACCATGGCATATTATACAAAACTAAGAAACAGACATTGTTACATATTTGTATTATGTAAACTTCAGAATTCATACAGGTTTCACCAGTTCTTGCCTTAACATCTGAGTTCTGTTTCAGTTCCGATCCAATCTAAGGTCTCATAATACATTTACTTGTCATGTCTCAAATTAGGCTCCTGTCATGTAGGACAGATTCTCAATCTTTGCTTTTCATGGCCTTGACATTTCTGAGGAGTTAAGTCCGATGCTTTATTTTTATTTTTTTTTTAATTTTTAATTTTTTATTTTTTCAGTGGGTTTTGTCATACACAGATGTTTTATAAAATGCAGTTCAGTTTGGATCTGTCTAATGTTTCTCTGATAATTAGACTGAGGTTATATATTTTTGGAAAGATTAAAGTGCTTTTTCATCAAAAACTATTGGGGTACATGATATGAATATGACTTAATGCCAGTGAGGCTAACCCTGATCACTTGGTTACAACGGTGTTTGCCAGGTTTTTTCACTATAAGGTTACTATCGTTTACTTTTCATACACTATTCTTTGGAAGTAAATCACTAACTCTAGCCCACACTCAAATGAAGGAAGGGTGGTAAATTTCTTCTTCTGAAGGCAGGATTATGCACATAAATTATTTGGAAATTTTCTGGAAGGAAGACTTGTCGTTTGTTCTAATTCATTTATTCATAATGGATTATTTAATATAGAATTGTGAATATTGCCTTATATTATAATTTAATTCTATTTCTGTTGCTTGAATGGATCCAACTTTGGCCAATGGGAGCTCTTTCAGATTGGCTCCTGGTGTCCCTTGAACATATCTCTATCCTGTTGTTTCTGTTTCTTGTTTTTCTTCTTATTTTCTGTTTTTTTTTTTTTTTTCCCTACACTTTTTACTTTCTGGCATTATGAAATGACCCAAATTGATCTTGTATTTTTTTCTATCTCAATTCTAGAGTCAATGATTTAAATCACAACTTTTAAGGACTCCATTAGGAAAGCTGGCATCTTTTAGAATCAGTGTTGCCAAATTACACCATACACTGCAGGACTTAAGAGACTTGCTGTTCTTACTTTTTAATGGCACATATGATCTCTTTGTCTGTCTCCTTCCCCTTCTTGGCTGCAGTTATGGTCACCTAATTGTCTGCCGCTGAGACACTTAATCATGATCTTGACGCAACACAGAGCCAGAGCCATGGGCCCTCAGGATAATGGATAGAAATACATTTTTCACAGAATTAAGATCAATTGTCTTGAGAGGCTAACAAATATGTGCTCTTCCATTTATTTTCATAAGCACAAACACAACAATATTAGAACTTACTTTATTTCACTATTATTTCCCAAGGGAAAAATTAGTTACTGCTTATTTTCAGTTTAATTTTTGAGCCTCCTTACGCAGTTCAGAAGTCATTCAGTGTTTTTATAAGAAAACCAATAGTTGATTTCCACTATTTCACATCTTTCTAAATGTCATATCTCATCATGACTACTCTGCATATTAGTCATGTGATCTTGGACAAATTATCTTAACTTCTTTATTCTCTCCATAGCCACCTCTCACCTTCTCCATCCACCTTTCAAAAGTCTTTTAAGTACCACATGACTATGCAGACCTGGAAGTACTTTATATCACAGGGTACTAAATAAATACATACAAGGTCCTAGGATAATGCAAATTTTAATTTTTATTAACAAATACCTTTATGGAGAGTAAAATATGTGACTGCTGAAACATACCACTGTATTCCTTTTCAGATCAGTTATTTCCCATTATAGAGACAATAGGTTTCCCTGGTAGCTCAGTCAGTAAAGAATCTGCCTACAGTGCAGGAGACCCCAGTTCAATCTCTGGGTAGGGGAGATCCCCTGGAGAAATGTCAGTGGGATGTGTAATTTCCTCAGTTCTGTCTCACCACAGCAAAGATTTGAAATGGTGGACTAGTGTTACAGGTAGGTTACAGCTCAGTTTTATTCAGCAAGCAAAGGATAGTACACCTGTGAGGCATGAGGGCAAGACAACACCAAAGGAGAGGCTTCAATCCTTCTTGGCTTCCTCCTTTTATACAGTTGTCTCCTCCCCCCTCCCACCCCCGAGCCTGCCTTGTGCAGATTGGGCTAGCCAGGAGGGCTGTTTGTTTCACCTGAAGTTCTCACTCCAGTCCTCGGATTTTCTTTTATTCCATTTTCATGGGCTTTTTCCTTTCTTTGTCTTTTAGCCACTGCCATTTTGGACACCTTTTTCCTATTCTAACTACATAACAGGAGGAAATGGCAACCCACTACAGTATTCTTGCCTGGAAAATCCTAAGGACAGAGGAGACTTGGGGGCTACGGTCCATGGGGGTCACAAGAGTCAGACATGACTTAGCAACAAACCACCACCATAGAGACAAATAAGTATATACATAACTTCATATAGTTCAGACAACCCAAGCCTTCTTGAAATTCATCTCACCACACTTAGCAAATTACTCCCAAGACTAATGCTCAGCTAGAAGTCATGTTTGTTTGTGTGTTAGTTGCTCTGTCGTGTCTGACTCTATGTGATCCCATCGACTGTAGCCCACCAGGTTTCTCTGTCCATGGGATTCTCCAGGCAAGAATACTGGAGTGGATTGCTATGGCTTCCTCCAGGGGATCTTCCCAACCCAGGGACTGAACCTGAGTCTCCTACATTGTAGGCATACTCTTTTACTATCTGAGTCACAAGGCACCTGTAGGCACTACTGAATATTTGTTAATGGTGTCAGGGGAGTTTGTAATTTCCTTGGTTCTGTCTTGTTGGAACAAAAATTTGAAGTGATGGATGGACCAGCATTACAGCCCTGGGACGGACCAGTGTTACAGTTCAGCTTTAATTTAGAAAGTAAAGGAAAATACATCCTAGAGGCATGAGGGCATGCCGACCTCAAAAACACGAAGAGAAAAAAGACTCCCACCCCAATTTTGGCTCCTCTTTTATGTTGTTTCTCCTCTCCCTGGGCATGTAAATTGGGTTAGCCAGAAGTGCTGTTTGTTTTACCTGAGGTCCTTACTCCAGTCCTCAGACCCTCCTTGGTTCTATTTCTGTGGGCTTTTCCCTTCCTTGCCTTTTAGCCACTGTCATTCTGGACTCCTTTTTCCTATTCTAACTACCTAACAATGGTATCTTTTTGGTGATTAGTGATTGATTTCTGTTCTAGTTTGTGGTGCCTCTTTTCTGATTGTCGGTAACTAGACTACAGTTGTGCCTGGGTATGTTATACATCACCTTTAACCCAGTACTTGGATGCAATCTCAAAAATGACAGAATGATCTCTGTTCATTTTCAAGGCAAACCATTCAATACCACGGTAATCCAAGTCTATGCCCCAACCAGTCATGCTGAAGAAGTTGAAATTGAACAGTTCTATGAAGACCTACAAGACCTTTTAGAACTAACACCCCAAAAAGACGTCCTGTTCATTATAGGGAACGGGAATGCAAAAGTAGGAAGTCAAGAAACACCTGGAGTAAAAGGCAAATTTGTCCTTGGGGTACCAAATGAAGCAGGGCAAAGGCTAATAGAGTTTTGCCAAGAGAATGCACTGGTGATAGCAAACACCCTCTTCCAACAACACGAGAGAAGACTCTACACATGGACATCACCAAATGGTCAACACCTAAATCAGATTGATTATATTCTTTGCAGAAAAAATGGAGAAGCTCTATACAGTCAGCAAAAACAAGACCGGGAGCTGACTGTGGCTCAGATCATGAACCCCTTATTGCCAAATTCAGACTTCAACTGAAGAAAGTAGGGGAAACCACTAGACCATTCAGGTATGACCTAAATCAAATCCCTTATGACTACACAGTGGAAGTGAGAAATAGATTTAAGGGACTAGATCTGATGGACAGAGAGCCTGATGAACTGTGGACGGAGGTTCATGACATTGTACAGGAGACAGGGATCAAGACCATCCGCATGGAAAAGAAATGAAAAAAAGGCAAAATGGTTGTCTGAAGAGGCCTTACAAATAGCTGTGAAAAGAAGAGAAAAGCAAAGGAGAAAAGGAAAGATATTCCCATTTGAATACAGAGTTCCAAAGAATAGAAAGGAGAGATAAGAAAGCCTTCCTCAGCAATCAATGCAAAGAAATAGAGGAAAACAACAGAATGGGAAAGACTAGAGATCTCTTCAAGAAAATTAGAGATACCAAGGGAACATTTCAGGCAAAGATGGGTTCAATAAAGGACAGAAATGGTATGGACCTAACAGAAGCAGAAGATATTAAGAAGAGGTGGCAAGAATACACAGAAGAACTGTACAAAAAAGATCTTCATGACCCAGATAATCACAATGGTATGATCACTCACCTAGAGCCAGACATCCTAGAATGTGAAGTCAGGTGGGCCTTAGAAAGCATCACTACGAACAAAGCTAGTGGATATGATGGAATTCCAGTTGAGCTATTTCAAATCCTGAAAGATGATGCTGTGAAAGTGCTGCATTCAATATGCCAGCAAATTTGGAAAACTCAGCAGTGGCCACAGGACTGGAAAATGTCAGTTTTCATTCAAATCCCTAAGAAAGGCAATGCAAAAGAATCCTCAAACTACTGCACAATTGCACTCATCTCACAGGCTAGTAAAGTAATACTCAAAATTCTCCAAGCCAGGCTTCAGCAATACGTGAACTGAGAACTTCCATATGTTCAAGCTGGTTTTAGAAAAGGCAGAGGAACCAGAGATCAAATTGCCAACATCCGCTGGATCATTTAAAAAGCAAGAGAGTTCCAGAAAAACATCTATTTTTGCTTTATTGACTATGCCAAAGCCTTCGACTGTGTGGATCACAATAAACTGTGGAAAATTCTGAAAGAGATGGGAATACCAGACCACCTGACCCACCTCTTGAGAAGTCTGTATGCAGGTCAGGAAACAACAGTTAGAACTGGACATGGAACAACAGACTGGTTCCAAATAGGAAAAGGAGTACATCAAGGCTGTATATTGTCACCCTGCTTATTTAACTTATATGCAGAGTACATCACAAGAAACGCTGTGCTGGAGGAAGCACAAGCTGCAATCAAGATTGCCAGGAGAAATATCAATAACCTCAGATATGTAGATGACACCACCCTTATGCCAGAGAGTGAAGAGGAACTAAAAAGCCTCTTGATGAAAGTGAAAAAGAGAGTGAAAAGGTTGGCTTAAAGCTTAACATTCAGAAAACTGAGATCATGGCATCTGGTTACATCACTTCATGGCAAATAGATGGGGAAACAATGGGCGCAGTGTCAGACTTTACTTTTATGGGCTCCAAAATCACTGCAGATGGTGATTGCAGGCATGAAATTAAGATGCTTGCTCCTTGGAAGGAAAGTTATGACCAGCCTAGATAGCATATTAAAAAGCAGAGACATTACTTTGCCAACAAAGGTCCATCTGGTCAAGGCTATGGTTTTTCCAGTGGTCATGTATGGATGTGAGTTGGACTGTGAAGAAAGCTGAGCACCAAAGAATTGATACTTTTGAACTGTGGTGTTGGAGAAGACTCTTGAGAGTCCCTTGGACTGCAAGGAGATCCAACCAGTCCATCCTGAAGGGGATCAGTCCTGGGTGTTCATTAGAAGGACTGATGCTGAAGCTGAAACTCCAGTACTTTGGCCACCTCATACAAAGAGTTGACTCATTGGAAAAGACCCTGATGCTGGGAGGGATTGGGGGCAGGAGGAGAAGGGGATGACAGAGGATGAGATGGCTGGGTGGCATCACCGACTCGATGTGCATGAGTTTGAGTAAACTTCGGGAGTTGGTGATGGACAGGGAGGCCTGGCGTGCTGCGATTCATGGGGTCACAAAGAGTCAGACACGACTGAGCGACTGAACTGAACTGAACTCTGTTCTAGTTTGTGATGCATCTGTTCTGATTGCAGGTAACTAGGCTGCAGTTGTGTCTGGGTATTTTATACATCACCTTTAACCACACATGTTTACCTCAGCTGGAAGAAGAAACACAAACCAGCAGTGTCCCTTTCCTGACATTCTTACATAGTCTTACTGCATTTTCATTTCCTTTGAGCCTCAGGGCCCATGGCTCTTTTCTCTGGTGCACAGCCCTATGTTGCATCACGTTTATGCTTAAGTGTCTCAGCAGAAGACAATTAGGTGGCCTTAATTCCAGCCAAGAAGGGAAAGGAGACAGACAAAGGGATTGTATGTGTCATTAAAAAGTAAGAACAGCAAGTCTCTGGAGCCCTGCAATGTATGGCGTAATTTGGCAAGGCTGATTCTAAAAGATGCCAGCTTTCCTAACAGAGTCCTTTAAAGGGGTGTGGCATAAATTAAATGCATTAATTTATCTGCGCTTAAGGAAAGTTTTCCTTTATTTTTTATTCTTAATAGCAAATGCTACAAAACACTAAAAGTTTTCTCAAAAAAGAAATCAAATTACTGTTAAAATCCAGAAATGTAATGCAATAGGAATAAATTGTAGCCAAGGTAAAAACACTTAGAATTTGTGACAGACGGCTGTGAGGACTAAATGAAATAACTTTGTTATAACCTGTTAACATAGTGTTGGCACAAAGCAGTCTCAGAATAAATGTTTATTTCTTCACTACTGAATTTACAGTACAAATGCTATTTTATGTTGAAACTGTGAATCACATTAAATTGGCTCTAATGTAGCAATAAAGTTTCTGAACAGCATGTGGCTACATCTCAGGAATTAGCATTTTCCACTAACAAAAGGAGGTAGCAATGCAATAGGAAATCACAGCACAAGCACTGACCTTGAAAGTATGGAGGAAATGGTCATGCCAAACGTGGATGTTCTCTCTGATTCAAATCTGTGAATTCTATTAACGGAAATCCTTAAGACAAACTCATTTTCATCTACAAAAAATGTTATACTGATTTCAGAGAGACAGCAGTGAATGGTGGCTTGAAGCAACATCTTAGTTCCCCTCCCAAGAATTGAACCTGGGCAGCCTGGATGAAAAGCAGGAATCCTAGGTGCTAGTTCACCAGGCATTAGAGGCTAAAAGCAAAATTCTCTTGGCCCTTGCCCCCATTGAAAAAATGCATTTCTCAAAGAAGTAAAAACTATGAAACCAGGTGCAGATTCACACCCTGCTCACACCCTAATCTTGTCAGAGATCCCACTTATAAAAGCTCTTACCAAATTCTCTGGAGTTGAGGCACATTAGTTTTTGTGGCAGAATCCTGAGGTGTCTCCCTTTGCCTATCAAAGCAATCTAAAGCTATCCTTTTCTACCTCTCCCAAAACTCTTGTCTCTGCGATTTGATTCAGTACTGGTATACAGAGAGTCCAAACTTTTGATAACAGCATCCCCTATTCTGGGGTAGTGACCTCTACTTTTTGACCTCCAAGACTTTCTGCCCGTATGCAATGTCTCCCTTGCCCCAAGGATGGGGAATATATGACCTCTTGATCATTTACTTTAACAGGGGTTGGCCCCTTTCTGTTCCTGCCCAGATTGTTACTTTAAAGGGTCCTTGGGAGTTAGAGCCTGGGTATTGACCCTGTTTCTGTTGTTATTTCTATTTTGAAATGGAAACAGGAGGCTGATTATAAATGTCTGACCTGGAGTCCATCTATCTCCTGCCTCAGGAAATGCAAACAAGAGGCCACTTGTTAAGTATCCGGCCTGCAGCCCACCCTTTTCCTGCCCCAAGAAATGTAACAGGAAGCCAGTTGTAAATGTCCAGCCTGGATCTCTTCTATTTCCTGTCTCAATTCCAAAGCCCCATGATACTTTAAAATAGACTTTTGTAAATATGTGTTTCATTTATTTTCTGAGTCATCCCTGAGTCTTTACAATACACAAGCAAAATCTTGATAACACACAGTTTCTACTCTCAAGCAGCTTGCAGTCTGAGCCAACCAGATTCAAACTGGAGGAGGAAACAGAAAAGGCTCTCTCTTGAAAGCAGGACTCCATCTCGGGCCGGACTGTGGACTTTGAGCTATATATCCAGTATCTGTGGAAACGACACACCAACTGGAAAACCTGGCCCCTGGAAGGAAGAGCCCAGGGCTCATACCTAGAGTCTCCATCGCCTGAAAGAATACCCTAACTGTCTGTGTAACTGAATAGAATCATACATTCTATTATGCTTATTGGGGTATGACCACAGGCATATTGATAATTGTCCATTGTTAACTACCTAGGCCTAAGGCATATGAATCATTGGTTAACTTTGATTGTATCTTTCTTTTTCCTTTGCTCAGACTAGTTTCAGGGAATTTGGGGAGGTGGGTTTGTGCACGTACACTTAGGGTATATAAGGTTTTCACAAAAACTGGTCAGGGTCCTTGGTTAAAAGGAGACTCTCTGCCTTGGACCCACCGGTGTAATAAACTGCATTCCGCTACCTGCAATGTCCTTCTGAGTGAATTTGTTTCCCTGAGTGCGTGGCTACAACAAAGCCACCATCTTATCTCCTCTGGATCCCTCTGACTGTCGCAGTGAAGCTGGATTGCTGAAGTCTGACGACTGACTCAGTCAAGGTTACTGCATTTGGATTAGCCAAGGTCACTGCATTTGGATTTTGTTAGCTATTACAGGTATAGTGTGTAAATGAAACTGGCAATGTTAAGTACTTAAATTTTTAGATAATCTTCCTTACTACAGTAAACTACCAAAGTTACTTTTTTTTTTTTTTCTTTTTACTGTTTTTTTTTTTTTTGTGTGTGTGTGTGTTTTCTTTTTGGTATGGTGGCCAGAGCAATTTCTTTTCTTTGCTCTTACAATAAAATTATGATTATGTCAACACCTTGCTTCAGTGACTTGCTGTGATTAGCTGAAGTCCTGCATGATTGGGCCTTTTTGTACATCTCTGGGTTTTCCTTCTTTAATGTCTTTCAGATTTCATTGAATTAATGATCCCTAACAAATAAATACCTGAGGTCTCAGTAGCTTATAACTTCAAAAATCTGTCACTCAACATCACATGTCAACTGTGACCAGCTAAATTTCTGCTCCAGGTTGTGGAAGAAATGTGATTCTCATCATTGTCTTCACATTTAGGAATGAAGGCCAAAGAAGTCAATTTCTATCCTATGTGTGCTGTTCTATTCAGGTACAAAAAAAGGGTAGAAATAGACCAGTTAAACCATGATATTGCATTCAAAGCTTTAACTTATACTTAAGAATACTCATTGTCCGAAGGATGTCTTATAGCCAAGTTTCAAATTCAATGGAGAGAGAGGCATCCAAGGGCAGACAGGGAATTCGTAGTTGTGAAAAAAAATACATCATTCACCACACTCTCCGAGCTCCACAACACTCAGCTGTCCTTCTTTCTCTTCCTGTGCTGTCTTTCTCTTGCTTTTTAGGTCCTCCCAGAAGCAGGTTCCTCTGTAGGGATGTTCTCTTTCTGTCCCTCATCTTCCTTCCCTTATCAACCTTTCAATTTCAGCTTAACTATCACTTTCTCAGAGAACTTCCAAACTTATATATATATATATGTACACACACACACACACACACACATATGTATATACGTATAAGTCCTGGAAGGCTACAGTCCAAAGGGTCACAAGTGGTTGGATACGACTGAGCGACTGAGTACAATAGCATGTTCCTGTTTTCCTTCCTAGCACTTATCAGAATAGTAAGTACATTAAAAATGGGCTGAAAGTGTTAGTTTCTCAGTTGTGTCCAACTCTGTGTGACCCTGTGAACTGTAGCCTGCCAGTTTCCTCTGCTTACGGGATTTTCCAGGTAAGAATACTGGAGTGGGTTGCTATTCCCTTCTCCAGGGGGTCTTCCCAATCCAGGGATCAAACCCAGGTCTCCTGCAATACAGGCAGATTCTTCACTGTCTGAGCCACAAGGGAAGCCCCCAGATGGGCTAACTGATTCTTTAATGTCTTCCTCACCACTTCCAAATATAAAATTAAATAAAGTTAAATGCTTTGGGGGGATAGAAGGGGTGTTGAATTTCTCCCGAAAGGTCACCATTTGGGTCACGCTTGAATTAGCTACTTATTAAGGACAAGGGGACAGTGATGGTCAATATTTTTATGGACTTGACTGGGCTCAGCAATGCCCAGACTGCTGGTAAGACATTATCTCTGAGTGTGTTCATGAGAGTGTTTCTAGAAAAGATTATCATTTGACTCAGTAGACTGAGTAAAGATGATAGTTCTCACCAATGCAGGTGGGTGTCACCCAATCCCTTGAGAGCCTAAATAGAACAAAAAGGCAGAAAAAGAGCAAATTTGGCTCTCTCTGTATCTATTTTGTGCTTTCAGATGTCAAACTCCTGGCTCTCAGCCTATGAACTCAGACTGGGACTTCTATCATTGATTTCTTTGGTACCAATGAATCTTATTGGTTCTGTTTTTCCAAAGAACCTTGACTAATACAGAGGCTGACTTTTTGATAAAGCAAAGTCCATCAGAGACTTGGGGCAAGTATGTGAATTAATCCAGTTTCATCCTATACTTTTGATTTTATGTGGAGACACAGCCCGAAGGACTTTAGAATTAAATACAACAATAAAAATCAAGATTAACTTGCAAGCAGTAATAAAAACAGGTTATAGGTACTAAAGTAACAGGAAATTCATTTTGGAATGTCAAAACCTTTTAAAAATAACGTTATTCCTGCTCTCTCTCAGGAGTCTATAACTAGATTTTACAACACAGAAAAAACTAGTTAGAACCAAGTTTTTAATCTGTGTTTTATTTACAGGATACTTTCTTTTTATGTTGAGCATCTCACCATGTTAGATTTACTTGTTTGTCTCTTAAAAATGCACATTAAAAAACAAAGACAACTTATTTTCCATTTGCAAGGAACAAATGGGTTTTGCATTTCTAACGTCTTTAGGAATTGTTCTTGAATTGACTGTGACTAGAATTGGCAACCCACTCCAGTATTCTTGCCTGGAGAATCCCTAGAACAGAGGAGCCTGGTGGGCGATAGTCCATAGGGTTGCAAAGAGTCAGACATGACTGAAGCAACTTAGCATGCATGCACAGGATTTCCTTTGGGCTTCCCCAGTGGCAGAGAAGGAAATGGCAACCCATTCCAGTACTGTTGCCTGGAAAATCCCATGCATGGAGGAGCCTGGTAGGCTGCAGTCCATGGGGTCACAAAGAGTCAGACATGACTGAGCAACTGCATTTCCCCAGTGGCTCAGCAGTAAAGAATCTGCCTGCAAAGCAGGAGACACGATTGGATCCCTGGGCTAGAAAGATCCCCTGGAGGAGGGCATGGCAACTCAGTATTCTTGCCTAGAGAATCCCACGGACAGAGGAGCCTGGTGGGCTACAGTCCTTAGGATGGTAAATGGGACACGACTGAAGTGACTGAGCACGAACAGGATTTCCTTTAACACTAAACCTTGTCATTTAAAAGACTAGCTTTAATTGTGTGACAAAGGGAGACCACTCTTTCTGGTTTTATTTATAATCATGAAATCTTGAAGAATCTTAAAAAAAAAAAAACTATTCCTGTACTAGAAGGACTATAGTTCCCCGCTCCTCTCCACTAGCAATACAGTGATGATGGAATAGCAAGAAACAGAATGAACACAATGTACAGTTCAACTTTCATGCAGGCACATCAAATAACAGAGGTAATGAAAGAAATTCACTCTGCTCTCAACGTACTTCTCCTGGGGATTGCATACCGTAGTGAAGAGTAATTCTTCAGGAAGCAGAGAGCAGAGAGTATACTTTACATGAATGTTATATGCATCTTTGTGTACATTTGTGCATTTTTTACTTTACTGATTTATAAACATTAAGAAATCTTTTTTTCACTTTCTGACTAATGTTGAGTAAATGTGCACAAACACCTCAAACCTATGCTATATAAGATCCATATTTTTCCCCTCTTTTCAGCTTAGGCTGTTGCCAAAGCAGTTTCATTATATCATCCCATGATTCAAAAATC
The DNA here is from genome assembly GCF_963930625.1 of Muntiacus reevesi. NCBI lineage: Eukaryota > Metazoa > Chordata > Mammalia > Artiodactyla > Cervidae > Muntiacus > Muntiacus reevesi. The sequence goes on along the minus strand of NC_089267.1, from coordinate 13,190,620 downwards.
TCCAATAGCTCCCCATCACCTCTGTGGCCAAGGACAAACTCCGTACCCTGTTATGAGATTGCATCATTCTCCTTGTGCAAATGTATCTCCACATTTACCTTTACAGGAATCCTCTCCTCCATCTAGACCTGGTCCTCACTGACCCTCAAGTCCTACTCTTCCTCAATCTTCCTTCATGCTGTTTCTTTTTTTAAAAAAATATGAATTTATTTATTTTAATTGGAGGATAATTACTTTACAATATTGTAGTGGTTAACTACAATTGTTACCATACATTGACATGAATCTGCCGCGGGTGCACATGTGTTTCCCACCCTGAATGCCCCTCCCCATCCCATCCCTCAGGGTCATCCCAGGGCACCAGCCCTGTCTCATGCATCGAACCTGGACTGGTGATTCATTTCACATATGATAATATACATGTTTCAATGCCATTCTCCCAAATCATCCCACCCTCGCCCTCTCCCACAGAGTCCAAAAGACTGTTCTATACATCTGTGTCTCTTTTGCTGTCTTGCATATAGGGTTCATGCTGTTTCTTAACCCCCTTCCTTAATCCATGAGGTATCCATCCCTCAAGGTCCATACAACCCTACTTGGATTTCCCACTTCAGTGAACGGCTATACATTTGTTCTTTCTCTGGTCACCTCTGGCACTTGTTCATATACTACCTTGCATCATTCCTTAACTGATTCTATGCCTATATCAGCCTCCCCTGTCAGATTACCTCTGTGAGGTGAGAATGTGCATTTATGTTTTTGTATACCCACTATACCTACTAACATAATGCTATACATTTCACTATCAGATTTTTTAAACATATAGCAAAGCAAAGTATTTATAAGTGTGTTACATGAAAGATTTTTAATGCTGTGAGTTTTCTTTTCCCTGTTTCCTAAGAAAGGTTTATATTTCAATATTTTTCAAAGGCTTCTAGGTGACAATGAGTGAGATAAACAAATGTGAGAACCAGGATATCCCTTTGAACACTTGCCTAAGGCCCATGCTATTTCCTCCTTGAATGAGGAAAATACACAATACATGATTGGTTTCATAACTTCTCCAGACAAACTCTCTGTGACTTGCATGATAAATTGATATATTCTGTGGCCATTCACTATGCAAGGCTATACCCTACACAAGGCATGGGGTATAGAAGGCAAAGGCAAGATATGATGACCACAGATCATTTCCACCCATGTCTGTGTCCCACTAGGTAAGATCAGATCAAAATTAGTCTGGATGCTTACAACCCAGGGGTTTGCAGGGAATATAATGCAACACCGTAAAGGGAAGTTTGGAAAACTACTACAAGCAAAGCTCTTCTTCAGGAGACTCCCTTTGGAAAATCCAGGGACATCTCTGGAAATTTTCTATCATATTGGCTCTGTAATTTCATATCAAGCTGGCATGAAATTTTCCCAAGAATAGCAAATTGCAGTGGTTCATTTCTTAGAACTAGGAACCCAAACTTGGAAAGTAAGATATTGACAAAAAGTTTAGAGGTCTTGAGAGGTAGGTCTGTAGAAGGTTTTCCGTGATCTTTGTTGTGAAAACTGTGGAGTAGGGTACACAAAAGAGTGAGTCACTTACTAGATAGAGATGACATAAAATACAGGAAATTTTAAATTTCCCAGTTAAGTTTCAGATAAACTACAGTTTTAAAAAAATATAAGTATGTCCCAGAAATTGTATGAGGTATACTTATACTAAAAACTTATGTGTTATTTATCTGAAATAGTATCTTTACTAGGCATCTTGTACTTTTATTTGTTAAATCTAGCAACCATGAAGACAAATTAATATACTCACTTATATCAGAAGCAACATTATAGGGGACTAGAATGCAAAAGTAGGAAGTCAAGAAACACCTGGAGTAACAGGCAAATTTGGCCTTGGGGTACCAAATGAAGCAGGGCAAAGGCTAATAGAGTTTTGCCAAGAGAACGCACTGGTGATAGCAAACACCCTCTTCCAACAACACGAGAGAAGACTCTACACATGGGCATCACCAGATGGTCAACACCAAAATCAGATCGATTATATTCTTTGCAGCCAAAGATGGAGAAGCTCTATACAGTCAGCAAAAACAAGACCAGGGGCTGACTGTGGCTCAGATCATGAACTCCTTATTGCCAATTTCAGACTTCAACTGAAGAAAGTAGGGAAAACCACTAGACCATTCAGGGATGGCCTGAATCAAATCCCTTATGATTATACAGTGGAAGTGAGAAATAGATTTAAGGGACTAGATCTGATAGACAGAGAGCCTGATGATCTATGGACAGAGGTTTGTGACACTGTACAGGAGACAGGGATCAAGACCATCCACATGGAAAAGAAATGCAAAAAGGCAAAATGGTTGTCCGAGGAGGCCTTACAAATAGCTGTGAAAAGAAGAGAAGCAAAAAGCAAAGGAGAAAAGGAAAGATATCCCATTTGAATGCAGAGTTTCAAAGAATAGCCAGGAGAGATAAGAAAGCCTTCCTCAGTGATCAATGCAAAGAAATAGAGGAAAACAACAGAATGGGAAAGACTAGAGATCTTTTCAAGAAAATTAGAGATACCAAGGGAATATTTCAGACAAAGATGGGTTCAATAAAGGACAGAAATGGTATGGACCTGACAGAAGCAGATGATATTAAGAAGAGGTGGCAAGAATACACAGAAGAACTGTACAAAAAAGATCTTCATGACCCAGATAATCACTATGGTGTTATCATTCACCTAGAGCCAGACATCCTGGAATGTGAAGTCAGGTGGGCCTTAGAAAGCATCACTATGAACAAAGCTAGTGGATGTGATGGAATTCCATTTGAGCTTTTTCACATCCTGAAAGATGATGCTGTTAAAGTGCTGCACTCATGTCAGCAAATTTGGAAAATTCAACAGTGGCCACAGGACTGGAAAAGGTCAGTTTTCATTCCAGTCCCTAAGAAAGGCAATGCCAAAGGATGATCAAACTACCACACAATTGCACTCATCTCACACCCTAGTAAAGTAATGCTCAAAATTCTCCAAGTCAGGCTTCAGCAATACGTGAACTGAGAACTTTCCATATGTTCAAGCTGGTTTTAGAAAAGGCAGAGGAACCAGAGATCAAATTGCCAACATCCGCTGGATCATTTAAAAAGCAAGGGAGTTTCAGAAAAACATCTATTTCTGCTTTATTGACTACGCCAAAGCCTTCGACTGTGTGGATCACAATAAAACTGTGGAAAATTCTGAAAGAGATGGGAATACCAGACCACCTGACCTGCCTCTTGAGAAATCTGTATGCAGGTCAAGAAGCAAGAGTTAGAACTGGACATGGAACAACAGACTGGTTCCAAATAGGAAAAGGAGTACATCAAGGCTGTATATTGTCACCCTGCTTATTTAACTTATATGTGGAGTACATCATGAGAAAAACTGGACTGGAAGAAGCACAAGCTGGAATCAAGATTGCTGGGAGAAATAGCAATAATCTCAGATATGCAGATGCACCACCCTTATGGCAGAGAGTGAAGAGGAACTAAAAGCCTCTTGATAAAAGTGAAAGAGGAGAATGAAAAAGTTGGCTTAAAGCTCAACATTCAGAAACTAAGATCATGGCATCTGGTCCCATCACCTCATGGGAAATAGATGGGGAGACAGTGGAAACAGTGTCAGACTTCATTTTTGGAGGCTCCAAAATCACTGCAGATGTTGACTGCAGCCATGAAATTAAAAGATGCTTACTTCTTGGAAGGAAAGTTATGACCAACCTAGACAGCGTATTAAAAAGCAGAGACATTACTTTGCCAACAAAGGTCCGTCTGGTCAGGGCTATGGTTTTTCCAGTGGTCATGTATGGATGTGAGTTGGACTGTGAAGAAAGCTGAGCACTAAAAAATTGATGGTTTTGAACTATGGTGTTGGAGAAGACTCTTGAGAGTCCCTTGCACTGCAAGGAGATCCAACCAGTCCATCCTAAAGGAGATTAGTCCTGGGTGTTCATTGGAAGCACTGATGCTGAAGCTGAAACTCCAGTACTTTGGCCACCTCATGTGAAGAGTTGACTCATTGGAAAAGACCCTAATGCTGGGAGGGATTGAGGGCAGGAGGAGAAGGGGACGACAGAGGATAAGATGACTGGATGGCATCACTGACTCGATGGACATGAGTTTGAGTATACTCCGGGAGTTGGTGATGGACAGGGAGGCCTGGAGTGCTGCGATTCATGGGGTAGCAAAGAGTCAGACACAACTGAGTGACTGAACAGAACTGAATTGAACTGATAGAATTATTTTAGGTACCTTATCAAACATGCATCTTCTCTGAGCCTATCAAATATTACAATTGATACTTTCATTATAGAAATCAAATAAGGTGACATTTGTCTAAAATAGCAATAGTTAATGAAAGAATATGACTATAAAAACCTAAAATTTCTCTTTTTTTTTAAATTTTATCTTCTAAGGTGAGATACTAATTTTACCTTGATCTTGAGCAAATTTAGTGATGAGAAAAAATTATTATAAAGCTGGGCATCCCCATTATACAGAGTGAAGTAAGCCAGAAAGATAAAGAACATTACAGCATACTAACACATATATATGGAATTTAGAATGATGGCAATGATAACCTTATATGCAAAACAGAAAAAGAGACACAGATGTACAAAACAGACTTTTGGAGTATGTGGGAGAAGGCGAGGGTGGAATGTTTCTAAAGAACAGCATGTATATTATCTATAGTGAAACAGATTGGTGATCCAATGTGTGGCCCAGGTGGGATGCATGAGACAAGTGCTCGGGCCTGGTGCACTGGGAAGACCCAGAGGAATCGGGTGGAGAGGGTGGTGGGAGGGGGGATCGGGATGGGGAATACACGTAACTCCATGGCTGATTCATGTCAATGTATGACAAAACCCACGGCAATGTTGTGAAGTAATTAGCCTCCTACTAATAAAAATAAATGAAAAAAAATAATAAAGCTGGGCATCCATATGTATGGGAGTGTGAGAAGATATGAAAGTCTTATTTTTAAGCAAGTGTAAGGCCAGTGTCATAGAAACCACTTCAGAAAAACTTTCCTAGTTTTAGCTAAGTCAGTCTTATGCTGGGCTCTCTCCTAGCTCCGTGAGAGTCTTCCTTAACATGACTGAATTTGCTAGCCTTAGGCTATGTATTACATGTAAGAAGCGAGGGGAACAAAAAGACCCGCCTTGCAGCTCAAATGTGTATTTTTAGATAGACCTCTCTCACTGGCCCCTGTTCCTTCTAAATCACAAAGATCTGTTCCTGAATTCTCAGTGTGGTTGTTTATCATCAATGAATAAAACTCCAAAGAAAACAAAGGACATCATCCAATTTGGATTCTACTCAGTGAAATGTAATGTCTTTAGTGAATATGAGACTGTGAAATAGGATGCTTTTCCTCTGACTGACTGTTGGGATGACATCTGGGAAGACATCTCATGTCCTGCTTCACTGAAAAGGTCACTACAGAGGAGCAACAAAGATAGTGTTAGAGTTTAGCAGAGACTCAATCAGAGCCACATGCAGGGACAAGAAGTGTGCAGCTGGTAGACCTGGCCTCGAATTGTTTAACTTGGAAGATCCGCATTGCCAACCCCATGGTTTTGGACAAAATGCTAAAGTGTTTACCTAGGACTTTTGACTGGCAAGTTGATGGTTGATTTAGAAGTTAAATCAAGTCTTCATTTGGGACACCCAACTGCTAAGTATACTTAGTTGCTGTGCTTTGTTAAAAGTTAAAGGAGGCACTCAAAATGAGAGCCAGTTAGAGAAATCATATGAAAATTAAAACTTAATGGAACCTAAGTCCTGGGGAGCTCAGGTTAAACTGGGACTGGCTTTATTTACATAGACTTAATTTTACCAAATTAAACATATTATTTAATCACCCATTTTATTTGGAAACATCAGTGAAGTCTCAGTTTTATTTTTTATTAATTCAATTTCAATGACTAAAAATATTTTCCAGAACCAACTCCATTTCTAAAATAAGAGAGGTTTTCCTCAGCCTTCAGAATTTCTTTCCTAAGCTCAAAAAAGGGGTGCCATCTGGTGGAAAAGTGCTAGAATTATTTTGGTTACAGTTGGGCCATTTAGTAGCTGTACATCTTTCTCTTTAAAAATGTATTTGCTTCCTGTTAATGAACAGGAATTATTTCTAACACTTCAGAGAAAAAAAAAAGTTTTAGGAAATTATATAGTTAAACTTCAATGAGACCTATTTTATGACAGAAAGATTAGGAAGTTTAGAAGACTATGTTGAGAGAGAGCATTATGTTATAGAAAAGGGCTCCCCCAAGTCAGCAAAGATGCCATGGTAACCTGGTTGGAGGAGTTTACAAACTTCCATTTGATTAACATAGATGATTGCCCATGATACTAAGTTTTCCTCCTGCCAGGATTTAATCAACAGTACAGAATTATGTCCTATCTTCTTCCTAAGAAATAGGAAGTTTAAAGGAAAAAAAAAAAAAAAGAAACATTGAATTTTAATGAATTACTGCTTACATTTCCATTTTTTTCAAATTATAAAATATTTAATCAGAATCTAAAGACTGGACCAATTTCATATGAGTGCCTTCTGTATACATCTGTAATGCTTAAATCATCCTCCCAGAGAATATTAGGTCACACAAGGTCAAGGGCTAGGCTGCTAAGCAAAACATTTCAGAAAAAAACTGTTTATTCTTTTTAATTCAGAGAATGAAAAAAATAAACAAAGAGAATGCCAGAGAAATACAAAGAGAGAGAAAGATAGCCTGAGGGAAAGAGAGGCAGAAAGTGAGAGCAAATAAATGAGAGAAAAAGAAGAAGTGAGAGGAGGTGAGAAAAAGGAAGGAAGGGAAGATGCGAAGCTGACCATAATTGGTCACCCCTGTAGTTGCTTAAGAAGCAATATTCAAATCTCTGCAGAAAGGAAGGTCAGGTAACTCCTTTCTAATGGTCAACACTTGTTCACTTTTTAATAATCTTTAGCTGCTAGAGTTTTGAAATTATACAAAGAGAGCATCTGAAGCAGCTATCACTGATGTCTAAATTTAAGTTTGTGAAATAAACTCATCTAGAGAGTTTTCACAGACCTTGAAGTCTCTGTAAGCACCATTTTTGACCCAACCTTGAACACTGGCTTGTAAAATTGTGCAATTTCTGAATATTTTTATGTGGAGACTAAAACCAAGAATTTAACACTACGTCACTGGACTCATTATTTTTTTTTTAATAATTCTTATTTTAGTAAAATTGGTAATATCCTCTTTATTGCTTCCCTAGCACCTTTACAGAATGAGTCTGAACTCATAGTCTTTGGAACACAGCAGGCAGCTCAGAAATTTTTCTGAAATAATGCTGACCCCACCAGCTCTACTGAAACAGACTTATATCATAGGAAACGACTGAAGGTCAGGGCAAAGGAGCTCATGCCAGCCTTGTTACTGAAATCAAAGTATTTCCAACCAAGACACCCTCACAGATGTACAAAGTCCCCATCTAGAGCAAAGTACATCAACTCTGCCCACACTGAAGGATTGCCAAGGTGGACATTTTAATTTCAGGGGTAGCCGAGCATACAAACCTGTTAGGGCATATGCTACGTGATTTAGATTTTAGAGTGTTTAAGAAAACTAAAATCCCTGTGTATGGTAGACTATCACCAAATTGAATATTTTCAGAGGATATAAAGGATTTAAAAAGAGTCATAGCACAGGTGAAATATTATGTGTCCAGTCAACAAGAGATAGCAATTCACAAGAGGAAAAACCTACTGTTAAATCAGGAGAAATGTAGGAGTTTGATAAATTAAAGCCTAATCAGGTAAAACATCATTGAAAAAATTTTATCACAAATATAATTGGTATCTGGTATCAAGGGTTTAGTGCCCCCAGTAGCTCAGCTGGTAAAGAATCTGCCTGCAATGCAAGAGACCATGGTTCAATTCCTGGGTTGGGAAGATTCCCCTGGAGAAGGGATAAGCTACCCACTCCAGTATTATTGGGCTTCCCTTGTAGCTCAGCTAGTAAAGGATCTGCCTGCAATGTGGGAGACCTGGGCTTGATCTCTGGGTTGGGAAGATCCCCTGGAAAGGGAAAAGCCTGCCCACTTCAGTATTCTGGCCTGGAGAATTCCAGTAACTGTATAGTCCACGGGGTCACAAAGAGTTGGACATGACTGAGCAACCTTTAAAAAAATTTTAAAAATCAAGGGTTCAAGTAGTGTCTATAGATTATTCTTAGCAGCAAAATGTAAAATAATGACCAGTTTTGTAAAAGGATCCCTAACAGAAAGAGATCATCAGGATGGAATATGGATGGAATTGTAAAACTTTGAGAAACTCATTAACTAACTTATTTCACAAAAATATATCCTGGACTTGAATCTTAGTTTCTTAAGTCCATTTGAGCTTTAGAAAATGGACTTAAACAGGTTTTTGAAAGCTAATGACTATAAACTAAGGAGCAGCTGTACATACATACCATATTTTCATTAAGAAATAGAGAAGAAATTTTCAATCACTAACTTAGGAGAGACTTAGCCATTCTTTCTTTCATTTTCCTGCATTTGGCCTTCTCTTTCTCCATCTTGTTTTCATACTTTGAATTTCATTAGCATTCCTCTTTCCTGCTCAGACTCAATTTCTAATCTAGTACAGATATTTGTAAAGGACTTTGAACAGTCAACTTGAGAAGAGGAGGGTTTCTGTGGCAGGAAACTCAAAGAGACAGCAAGAGACAGTTACTCCTGCTGGCACGTTACAAATAGACATATCCACATGAATTTTTTTTCATAGTATCATAAACTCTAGGTCAAGCAGGAAAAAAATTATAAACATAATATAACTTTGTTCTGAAGTAAAACTACCCACCGTATCATTTCCACGAAACTTTCATTTCATCTCCAATTGAACATAACCAAGATGTCAATCATTTCCAAAGCACTCCATTCTACTTTGCACATACCTCATCATTAAAAAGCTCTTTTTAATATTTAATTGGAGGACAATTACCTTACAATACTGTGATGGATTCTGCCATTTATCAATATGAATCAGCCACAGGTATACATATGGCCCCTCCATCTTGAACCTCCTTCCCACCTCCCTCCCCATCCCACCAACTAGGTTATCATAGCACACTGGCTTTGGGTTCCCTGAGTCATAGAGAAAATCCCCACTGGCTATTTTATATATGGTAATATATGTTTCAATGCTACACTCTCACATCATCCCAGCCTCTGCTTCCCTCACTGTGTCCACATGTCTGCTCTTTAGATCTATGTCTCCTTTGTTGCCCTACAAATAGGATCATCAGGGCCATCTTAGAAATTTCTTTTTATTCAACCTGCATCTGCCGTGCTGTATCTTCCATTGGTCAATCTTTCTTGCCTTGGTCATAGTATACAAACCAAAGAAATAGTGAGCTGGAGTGTTTTCATTGGTTCCCCAGGATCAGAAAAGCAGGTTCAAATCCTGGCCCCACCTTTCAGTATCTCTGTGTCTCAGGAAATTTCCTGGACTATTGTGTGCTGGAATTCTCCATCTGAAAAACAGAAATAATATTATAACAGAATCAACAGTGTCTGCATCATAATGTTAATTTAAATGAAAATAGGGCAATTTGTGTAGAGGCCTGAGCACAACACCTGCCCCATAATAACCACATAATCAGTGCGAGTGGGATTATCACTTCAGTTCAGTTCAGTCGCTCAGTCGGGTCTGACTCTTTGCGACCCCATGGACTTCAGCATGCCAGGCTTCCCTGTCCATCACCAACTCCAGGAGCTTACTCAAATTCATGTTCATTGAGCTGATGATGCCATCAAGCCATCTCATCCTCTGTCGTCCCCTTCTATTCCCACCCTCAATCTTTCCAAGCATCAGGGTCTTTTCCAATGAGTCAACTCTTCACATCAGGTAGCCAAAGTGTTGGAGTTTCAGCTTCAGCATCAGTCCTTCCAATGAACACTCAAGACTGATTTCCTTTAGGATTGACTGGTTGGATCTCCTTGCAGTTCAAGGGACTCTCAAGAGTCTTCTCCAACACCACAGTTCAAAAGCTTCAGTTCTTTGTCACTCAGCTTGCTTTATAGTCCAACTCTCACATCCATACATGACTACTGGAAAAACCATAGCTTTGACTCGATGGACCTTTGTTGGTAAAGTAATGTCTCAGCTTTTTAATATGCTTTCAAGGTTGATCATAGCTTTTCTTCCAAGGAGCAAGCGTCTTTTAATTTCATGGCTGCAATCATCATCTGTAGTGATTTTGGAGCCCAAAAAAATAAAGTCTGTCACTGTTTCCACTGTTTCCCCATCTATTTGCCGTGAAGTGATAGGAAAGTGATGGGACTGGATGCCATGATCTTAGTTTTCTGAATGTTGAGTTTTAAGCCAACTTTTTCACTCTCTTCTTTCACTTTCATCAAGAGGCTCTTTAGTTCTTCTTCATTTTCTGCCATAAGGGTGATGTCATTTCTCAAATTATGACCATTCAAATATATAAGGGTTGTTCCTGATGAAAGTAAAAGAGGAGAGTGAAAAAGCTGGCTTACAACTCAATATTCAAAAAACTAAAATCATGACATCCAGTGCCATCACTTCTTGGCAAATAGATGGGGAAAGAATGGAAAGAGTGGCAGATATAATTTTATTTTCTTAGGCTCCAAAATCACTGTGGACAGTGACTGTGGCCAAGAAATTTAAAGACAAATGCTCCTTGGAAGAAAAGCTATGTTAATCCTAGACAGCATATTAAAAAACAGAGACATCACTTTACCAACAAAGGTCCATATAATATAAGCTACAGTTTTTCCAGTAGTCATGTGTGGATGAGAGAGTTGGATCATAAAGAAGGCTGAGTGCCAAAGGATTGATGCTTTCAAACTGTGATGCTGGAGAAGACTTTTGAGAGTACCTTGGACTGCAAGGAGATCAAAGCAGTCAATCCTAAAGCAAATCAGTTCTGAATATTCATTGGAAGGACTGATGCTGAAGGTAAAGCTCCAATACTTTGCCCACCTGATGTGAAGAACTGACTCATTAGAAAAGACCCTAATGCTGGGAAAGTTGAGGGCAGGAAGAGAAGGAGGCAACAGAGGATAAGGTGATTGGATGGCATCACTGATTCAATGGACATGAGTTTGAGCAAACTCTGGGAGATAGTGAAAGACAAGGAAGCCTGGCGTGCTGCAGTCCATGGGGTTGCAAAGAGTCGGACATAACTTAGCGACTGAACAACAATCATCTAATATGTCTCATCTGAAAGCTGTGTCCATCTCCTTTATCTAACCATATCTAGTCTTTGAAACTGTCATTTTGTGTATAAACAACAGCTTTTATTATGGAGCAAGAAAGAGGTCTAGAAAGATCTCAGAGTATTTGCATAAATCACTAAGTAAGGCAATAAATAAAAACCTGGCCCTCCGAAGGAAAAAATAAAGACCAAGCAAAATAATCATACTTCACAAATCACAGAACACAGATGCTGTGCTTGGTCCACAGGTCATAATCCTTTGTAGTCATCTGCATTTTACTTTCCTAGGATGGTATCAGCCTATGAAAACACACTGCTTTCTTTCTAAATGTTTTCTCTTCAAAACATTTTCCTCTTTCAAAGACAGAAAGCACTATATCAAGGAAGATTTCATACACCTCAAATAAAACTCCAATTTTTGTTTCATTGAAGTACTGAGTCATCAGCTCAAACATAAAGCAACATCAGCTTCTTCTGCACCACTATCCCCACCCAGTCCTAGTCTCAGCTCTCATAACATTGTCTTTGGTATCCTTGAATTAATTTAATATAAACAAAGCTCATCAGCTATCTGATGGAGAAAAAAGTATCTTAATGAATGACCACTGAACCATAAGAAAAATTAATGCAAACTGAATAATGAATGGGCTTCCTAGGTGGTTCAGTGGTAAAGTGTCTGCCTGCCAATGCAGGAGCTGTGGGTTCAATCCCTGAGTCAGGAAGATCCCCTAGAGAAGGAAATAACAACCCATTCCAGTATTCTTGCCTAGGAAATCCCATGGACAGAGTAGCCTGATGGGCTACAGTCCATGAGATCACAAAAGAGTCAGACATGATTTGGCAACTAAACAACAACAATAATAAATAATAGTAAGGAAAAAATGAAGAAAATAAGGTATCACAGAATCCAAGGGAAGAATGTAGTTCTTCTTTAAAGAAGCTACACTGTTAATTAAAGTGGAATTCTACTAAGACAGCAAATGATATTTCCTATCTAATCTCAGCAAGCGGTATGGAAAAAAATTATGCTGTGTCCTTCTGCAAAATTTATGACTGGAGTCTTGGGTGCTGAATCCTTTTCTCATCAATCATGCAGGGATGTCTAATGGATGATCATATGTGGAGTCCCAACTCTCTGACTGATGAACTCAATGATGAGGTATTATCCTAATGGTCTCCACAGGAATTGGGTTCTCTTCATCCGGCTCATCAAATGAGACCCAGGTGGTTATTGAGCTCCTGGGAAGATGATGGGTTGTATAGGTGAGGCCCTGCTGTGAGAGGAGGAACCTGGTTAAACAGAAACCTTCAGCGCATCTAAGGACATACTACATATTTCTTCTCTCATCCTGGAGGAACTGTCGTTTCTTTCCTCCAGTTCCCATCTATTCCTTTCTTTGTGTTTCTCTCCACCTGCTTATTGAAAAAAACTATAGAAGTGATATGCTAATCTTTCATTCCAACCAGTGATTGATTTATTCACACAGAATTGGTTTATTAGAAAGATGGTGATTTGATGCCAAGGAAAGTATTTGCTATTCTATTTACAAAGTAGTTTGGAAACTTTGTCATTAAAGCTTCTTATTCTCTGAAATTAATATCTTTCTTGAGTTTGTGAATCACCTTACAATCCTTTCTAAATAGTAATCTTAAATATATGAAATTAGAGTATTTCTCTATAAAATATATACTAGCTTATTACTTCTATTCTGACAAGATATTTGTATCTTTGGAAATATTTGAATTATTCAAACAGGAAATGATTAAAATGGGACAACAGGCTTTTTTAAGACTTAGGAAGCATCATACGGGCATTCTGTTGGCAAAAAGTACTAATTTAATATATGCTAGAAGAAATCAAACTTCAATATAAAAATATCATCTTTGTTTTATGATTACTTTGAAAAAGAGAAGACATTAAATAAGGAGAGGGAAAGAGTAATAAAGAAGAATCACAGAAGGGAAAAGAAGACACTGGGAAAAATGGAAGAAGAAGAAGAACATGAAGACAACAGACAATGGAGAGCATAAATGGTACACAAACAGATAGGGTAGGGTGCCCCCAGAGAAAGAGAAGCAAGCCTGGCTTTCTTGACACAAGATAAGCCATTTTTGGTCTAAGTCATTTTGTGGTCTAAGCCTAGCCACAATACTTGCCCTTGAATATATCTCAGTAATTAATTATCTTTAGGGGACAAAAAAATGCAGAAATAAATGATTGTCATCAGATGAGAGATTTAGCAACAACAAAGATAATAAATCAGTTGTAAAGACTCCCAGTTCTGTTTCAGTGCTAAAGATTAACCTGAAGACTCAACCTCCAGATCAACTGAGACCAGAGGGATAATGATGTTGACCTTTTCTGGACCCTGTGACTTCCATCAGCTAAAACTTGGACTCTGTCCACCACTCAAGCCCCTTCACAAATATGTGTTTTAAGCCCCTTTTATCTTAAAACATTCCCAATTTTGCTGTTTGGAGAGACACTGTGTTGGGGAAGATCTCCAGTGTTCTCCATACTTGCTGCAAATAATAAACCTTTCCTTCTCCCAGTCTTTGGTTGTGTTTCTTAAATTGACACCCACCAAGTGGGAGGAAATTAGTTTTTCAGGTAACAGCAGGAGGGAGGGGGGAAGAGCTAAAACAGAGAGGAAGTAGTCTTTCTTTAAAATAGAGTTAACTTGGGACAAATTTGCCTTGTTTACCATAAATAAACTAAGCAACCTAATCATTTACCTGAGCAGTGGTCATCAGAATAAGTTCATATCCAGACTCAGTTCTTTTCAAAGATTTTTCTTATAAAGTACTAAGAGACTTCTATCCAAATAGAATTAATTTATTCAGTATCACTTTTTAAAGTACTTATTAAAGTATGTGCCAGATATATAGGTATGGCTAAAGCAACTTACAGGTTAGGGGAAAATTTATTATATGTGCTGAACTAGCTGAGTTATAACCTTTTTCATCACAGACACTTTCTCAGAAAACCTCTATTTTTGGCTTTGATAAATATAACCAAAATTCAGGCACAAACCCAATGTCCTAGAAAGCCTAAGAAAAGAATGAAAAGTAAGACCTACCGTTTGGCTTACTCAGAATAGCAACTGTTAAAGTCAATCCTAAAGGAAATCAGTCCTGAATATTCATTGGAAGGACTGATGCTGAAGCTGAAACTCCAATACTTTGACCACCTGATGTGAAGAACTGACTCACTGGAAAAGGCCCTGATGATGGGAAAGATTGGGGGCAGCAGGAGAAGGGGAAGACAGAGGATGAGATGGTTGGATGGCATCACCAACTCGATGGACATGAGTTTGAGTAAACTCTGGGAGTTGGTGATGGACAGGGAAACCTGGCATGCTGCAGTCCTTGGGGTCACACAGAGTCAGACACGACTGAGTGACTGAACTGAACTGAAAGGCAATAAAAAAAAGCAAACACATGTAGGAAAAGGGCAAAATATAGTTTTATTAAATTTTAGAGCCTCTTTCTTTACTTTTTGTGTATTTTGTTACTTCCAGCTCCAGGAGTTTCTGTAGCAAACTTTGTGGTGATCTTAGTTCTTTCCAATTACATCTCAGATATCCAGAATTACTGACTTTCAAAATCAAAAGTTATTACTTTCTTCCACACATATTTGAAAACAGATAAGTTATTACTGACAATTCTTTAGATGCTCTTAAATCTGGAGAAAAACCCTTTGTGATCACAGAACACCTCTTTTTATAGGATCCTTTAATAACTGGAAGAATGACAACCTACAGAGACATGGCTTTTGTCCAAGAAAAATCATATATTTGATTAAAGAAAACAAACCTGAAAGGTCACGTGTATAGTACCAAAGATAATAGCAGCCTGGGGTAAACTATTGATATCTCTTGTCATCTAGAAAATAAGCCCCATCATAAACAGAGGTATTAGGTTTAATGATTCAATGCAAGTTTCCTCCAAAACTGCCTAAGAATTTGTAAATTACCATCTTTCTCTTAGAATATGTGATGAAAGAGTCTTCATGAATTTGGCCCTGGCGGTTTATTTTACCAACATCATCAACTATTTGTGCTACTTGACATGAACCACCAATTAAGTCAATATGTAAAATAAGCCATTGAAGAGGCTCTATCTGCTAATTTGTTTAATGGTGTGTTTGCCAAAGCATTGTTCAGTTCAGTTCAGTCACTCAGTCATGTCCAACTCTTTGCCACCCCATGGACTGCAGCACGCCAGGCTTCCCTGTCCATCACCAACTCAAGGAGCTTACACAAATTCACGTCCATCGAGTTCGTGATGCCATCCAACCATCTCATCCTCTGTTGTCCCCTTCTCCTCCTGCCTTCAGTCTTTCCCAGCATCAGGGTCTTTCCAAATGAGTCAGTTCTTCACATCAGGTGGTCAAAGTATTGGAGTTTCAGCTTCAGCATCAGTCCTTTCAATGAATATTCAGGACTGATTTCCTTGAGGATTGACTGGTTGGATTTCCTTGCAGTGCAAGGGGCTGTCAAGAGTCTTCTCCAACACCACAGTTCACAAGCATCAGTTCTTCGGTGCTCAACTTTTATAGTCCAACTCTCACATCCATACATGATTACCAGAAAAACCATAGCTTTGACTAGTTGGACCTTTGTTGGCAAAGTATTGTCTCTGCTTTTTAATATTTGTGTAGGTTGGTCATAGCTTTTCTTCCAAGGAGCAAGTGTCTTTTAATTGCAGGGCTGTAGTCACCATCTACAGTGATTTGGAGCCAAAGGATTGAATGTTCTAATAATCATTGCTAAATTCATGTTAGTAATTTCAGCCAGAGACACTGTATATTAAGCTATAAGTGCTACTCTAAAAACTAAAGGTAAAATAACATGTGCTTTATTTTATATAGAACATAAGCACATCTTTACTACATATATATTTTTTTTTCTTTTTTCTGGGTTATGAGCTAAAATTACTAAGGTATCATTAGGACAAAGGGGTTTATCTAAACCTCTAAACTTTAACAATCTCTTCTTTGGTCTTATACTCATTCTCCCAGATCTTAACTTTTCTACTCATTTCCCAAATATATGCTCTTTGCATCCAATGGAACCTTAAAAATCTTCAAATAAAGCATAAGAAAGAGTAGGGTGGTAAATGGAATGTTGTCAATGAACCTAATTCAGGACAGAAGCAGAAGCTCTGGCCCTAAATCAAGACAGATCCACAATAGCTCCCTACTGCCTCGTCTGCCAACTTCCACGAAGCCAGAAGAGATTAAGATGCCTCCAAAAACAATTTGGGGGCTGACTAAAGATGTGGCCAAGCAGTAATTTACATGAGTGAGTTATTATAGCTACTCCAGAAGCAGAAATTCTACTTGAAAGGCCAAATTATCAACTTGAAATACAGAGGGTTTGTGAATTTATAGGAATTTTGCCACTCATCATTTTCTGGCCCACAGTTAAAATTCAAATAATTTTTATATTTTATTTGGCTTTAAAAATGAATATTGAAAACTATTGAGCATTCCATTCAAAATAGACTTCTCTGAAATACATTGAAACTCATACATTTTCAGTCAGTAAACAAATAAACCTTCCCCATCTGGGAACCATATTACATAGCTGATTGGAGGGTGGTATTATTATTTCCCTTCTGGGTATATTTTTAAATCAAAATGTGTTTTACTTTTACAGGTGTGACACTGAAAGACTTCCTGGTTTGACACGGGTAGCCTATATTTATTTTATGTGGAAATCTGCAGTAGAGAGCTTCTGGGTTGCTTCGCACACAGCCAGCTCCTCTTTCTGAGTTCTTCCCCATGTGTTACTGTGGCCTTTCTTCCACAGCACCATGTGCTGGCCCATCAGGGAGGACCAAGTTCAGTGGGAACCTATCTACTGAGCAGAGAGAAGATAAAACTGGTAATAAAGCTGATCTGTATCATCAAAGACAGATTTTGCTTGAAACTGCAAACGTTAGGAAAAATTGGTTGACAAACAGCATTGATGACAGCCTTCCATTTTGTAGTTAACTATTGTTTAAAACAGAATTTTTGATGTGTGTGCTCTATATGTAAAGTTTTGTTGAAGGTATACCAAGTTTAGGGCTTCCCTGCTGGCTCAGTATCACCTGCAGTGTGGGAGACTTGAGTTTGATCACTGGGTTGGAAAGATCCCCTGGAGGAGGGCACGGTGACCCACTCTAACATTCTTGCCTGGAAAGCCCCTAAGGACAGAAGACCCTGGCAGGCTACAGTCCATGGGGTCACAGAGAGTCATACAAGACTGAACGACTAAACACAGCACAGCGCATACCAAGTTTAAGACTTGAACTTGAAAGGATGATTATATTCTAATGCTTTAGAAATGTTTACTTGATGTAGAATAAATTTTGCTGCTAGATCTCAAAAAAAAAAAAAAAAAACAGAGAAAAGTTGAAATACAGGATTCAGGACTAAGAGTACTAGCTACTCCTGGGATAAGTCCTCCCGTGGCCTAGCTGATCTTAGATCCTGCAAAATACCTACTGCTGATCCACAAAACTCCCGTTGTAGCTTACTCATTTGATTTAAATGAATTCCTGCTCATTTCAACTAAGAGGACATTGATTGAGGCATAATAATTTTTCCCAGCAGAATGATCTTCAACATTATTAAGAGTTGAAAAGGACAGTCTTAATAGCTTATTTTTTTAAACAAAATCTCAGTCTTTGTATAAAATATTAATTTACTGAAGTGAAAGATCCCCTTGCCCCCATGTTTTTGTCTTTATGCTCCTTCAGTTTGTGTCAAAATATGATGGGACATTTCTTTCCTGCTGTTCTTAGTCGCTCAGTCATGTCCGATTCTTTGAGACCCCATAGATGGTAGCCCGCCAGGCTCCTCTGTCCATGGGGATTCTCCAGGCAGGAATACTGGAGTGGGTTGCCATGCCCTCCTCCAGAGTATCTTCCCAACCCAAGGATGGAACCCAGATCTCCTGCCTTGCAGGCGGATTCTTTGCCATCTGAGCCACCAGGGAAGCCTCAAATAACCACAAATACCTTTTAAAAAAGTACAAATAATGATTTGTCCTTGAAAAGATAAGAATCATTCAACATTAACCTTGTTCTTAAATTCATTAGTCTATCAGTTTTTTAATGCTTGATAAAGATTCTTATTACCTTAATACAAATTTACATCATTCTTTAAAATATTGCACAAAGAGTTCCACAAGCCTAAACTTATTTAATCCTCTGAAAAACCTGTCAGGAAGTTCAAAGAATTATTATAATCCTCTTGTGCAAAGGAGGAGAGTACAGTTCATGAAAACTAAATGGCTAGCTTAAATATTAATAATATTTAGAACTAATATTTATTGGGGATTTACTGTGTTCTTGGAACTCAGCAAGTCATTTTTTAGATAAGTTATCTCATTTAGTTAAGATAGCAACTACATGATGTCTACGTCTCCAGTTTTTTAGCAGAAAAAAACCAAAGTTCCCTGTGTCTCGATTACTGAGGGCCAGTGCTGGACCTCAAGTCTAAGTGACTCTGTTTTAGCAGTTATTTATTGACCACCTTTTACTATGTGCCAAGCACTGTGCTAGCTGCTCCATTCATCAGAGAGGAAAGGATACAAAGTAATAAAACAGACCTATTCTAGAGATAATATCTCATTCTAAATTCTAATTCAAAAAACAATTTACTGAAAGCATCTCAGCCTTCAGAATGCTAGGGAGGACAGGAAGAGAAAGCAGAGGGAGTTGAAAATTCAGCAGGGGCCCTAAACCTAAAAGAGAAGAGGGTTAGTACCAAAAAAAAAAAAAAAAAAAAAAGGAAAGAAGAAGAAAAATTAGATGCTGGGATTCATATTGCAAAACGAACTCTCTTTTGGAGAGGAAGAAATTCAAACTGTGTCTACAACTCTGCTTCATTCCTCTTTTCTCTTTCTTATCACAGGAGTAAAGGAATGATGGGTTAAGAGCTGAAAGGCAGAAGGACCAGATGGAGCATTCTGACCCTTCACATATTGGTGGATGGTTACATAATGACATTCTTCACTGAAACGTCACTGCTTCTTTTCTGCTGAAGTAGACAATGGATACTTAGCCAGGGACTAGTGGTCTGAAGCAAATACCACAGACGTTCCTTCTTCCATTGCGAATATCTCATGGTACACTAGGTCTACAAAGAATCTTCTTTATATCTATTTAAACATATGTCTTCTAAAAGTGACCTAGAAAAGCCAGTCCCAGAATAAAGCTGAAAAAGTGTTCGGAAGACATCTGCTGCTGTATCACTTAAATTATTTTTATGTGTCTATTTGCTCATCTAATCCTTTAGAGTTTATCTCTGGAAAATATTACATTGTAAATATTCCAAAAATTCACTTTATTCTGATGAAACTGTGAATGTCTTTTAAATAGACCCCCAAATGATTTACAGTTAGTTTTCTATCTGGAAAAGTAACAAGTGAGCTATTTACACGGTAGCTGCTTTCTTCATTCATCTGGTTTGGATCAAATGAATCCCATTTTTGGATGAAAGTTGTCCTGAACTTAATGTTTATGAGACTCCGTGGTATATTTACTAGATATTACACAACTCCTTCATCTATGTTTTGGCTATTTCTGCTCTTTTGACATTAGAAAAAAAATTTCAGCTCATTAGGAAGAAAACTGTGATGATTTTATCGTAGATAATAAGTCAGCAAAGAGAGAGAAAATTTTTAAATGATGGTAGTTGTTCTAAGGAGGGCTGATTTGAAAAGATACCAATGTTCCTTTCTGTGAGCTGCTTTCCAGGGCAAATGGACCATGAGCAACTTTCAGCGTCCTCTCTAGGTCTGCTCATTTCTCTGTCCCCACTCCATAGATGATGCTTTCTACCTACTAGATTTGAGAAATCAGAAAGCTTAACTTTATAAAAACCTCCACAGTTCACATTCTTCAGGGAATCTTTTTCAAATCTAGCCATGAAATACATATTTCAAAGAATAAAATGGTAAGCTCTCATTACAAAATGACTATCACTGATTTGTGTAACAACATATTTAGGTACATAGACATACATTGTGTGTGTGTGTGTGTGTGTGTGTGATGGTGTCCTCAATTTGGGATCTATAGATAAAAATATATCTATCATAATAGTGTGCTTCAATTATGAATCAATAATGGCTAGTAACCAAAGTAAATGTTTTAGGAAGATATGATAATGGAACAATTCTTTCCTAAAATATTGAGCTCATTATTTATTAATCCTGTGTAAGGCAGGAAGCCAGGAAAAAGGATTTGTCACAACCACACTTGATAAATATGACCAGAGCTGAGATGCAGCCCAGGCTGAAGATGAGCTCAGCCTTTCTTGTTTTCCTTTTTATTATTTCCTCCACATCCGGCCTTTCATTCTGCATGTACTCCACTTATCAATGAGATTACATCCAAAAGATGAAATGAGGACAGGACTAGATAATTTGGAAATTCCTTCCTTGATTTTTTCCAGCTTCTTCTAAAGTATGCTATTTAGTCCCATTAATGTGGCTGTAAAGCTTCGAATAAACTACCTGATAGTGAAAAGAACTGCCTCTCTGAAAATGCTGATGCTGCTGCTGCTAAGTCGCTTCAGTCATGTCTGACTCTGTGCGACCCCAACAGGCTCCACCATCCCTGGGATTCTCCAGGCAAGAAGACTGGAGTGGGTTGCCATTTCCTTCTCCACTGAAAATGCTAAGTGGTTCTAAAAATATCTTTTCTTAAAACAAATAAACAAATGAAAAATAAATAGATCACAGGCTCTTCCATTGATGGTAAATAAACAAGCCAAAATAGATTCATCAAAAATAACAACAAAGACGATGCATGATGTAGAAATGTTATATTCTTATTTGTGTTGAGATTAACACTTCAATTTGTTATATTGCTGGAATCACTTACTTTCATCTCAGTTTCAACATTTGCACAAATATTTCTAAAAGTTACTTTGGAAATTTTTTTCCCCTTCCAGATAGACAAAGAGAACACCAAATAGTAAAGAGAAAAACAGAGACATGTTCATGATGGCAAAGTTTGCTCTCACCTCAAGCTGCTAGACTGTGAAAAAATCACTTTTTCTGATCCCTGGCGCTCATGCATGCCCTCTCTTCATGCTTCTTCTAGGATGCCAGCACTGTCCTGCTTGGCTCTCCTTGGACACTCATCCGGGCAGCCAGCACCCTTGAATTTGTCTTTGGCTCTTCTAATTGGGGTCCCACACCATTTTCACACAACTTTGATTAGTATCCATTCTCTCGATTCTGGAAAGAGCTAGGTAACCTATGATTCAGTTCCGTTCAGTCGCTCTGTCATGTCTGACTCTTTGCGACCCCATGAACTGCAGCACAACAGGCCTCCCTGTCCATCACCAACTACCGGAGTTTACTCAAACTCATGTCCATCGAGTTGGTGATGCCATCCAACCATTTCATCCTCTGTCATCCCCTCCCCCTCCTGCCTTCAATCCCTCCCAGCATCAGGGTCTTTTCCAACGAGTTAACTCTTCGCATGAGGTGGCCCAAGTATTGGAGTTTCAGCTTCAGCATCAGTCCTTCCAATGAACACCCAGGACTGATCTCCTTTAGGATGGACTGGTTGGATCTCCTTGCAGTACAAGAGACTCTCAAAAGTCTTCTCCAACACCACAGTTCAAAAGCATCAATTCTTTGGCACTCAGCTTTCCTTACACATCCATACATGACCCCTGGAAAAACTATAGCCTTGACTAGACGGACCTTTGTTGGCAAAGTAAGGTCTCTGCTTTTTAATATGTTGTCTAGGTTGGTCATAACTTTCCTTCCAATGAGCAAGCGTCTTTTAATTTCATGCCTGCAATCACCATCTGCAGTGATTTTGAAGTCCAAAAAAGTAAAGTCTGACACTGCTTCCCCATCTATTTGCCGTGAAATGGGACCAGATGCCATGATCTTAATTTTCTGAATGTTGAGCTTTAAGCCAACTTTTTCATTCTCCTCTTTCACTTTCATCAAGAGGTTTTTTAGTTCCTCTTCACTCTCTGCCATAAGGGTGGTGTCATCTGCATATCTGAGGTTATTGATATTTCTCCCGGCAATCTTGATTCCAGCTTGTGCTTCTTCCAGCCCAGTGTTTCTCATGATGTACTCTACATATAAGTTAAATAAGCAGGGTGACAAGATACGGCCTTGATGTACTCCTTTTCCTATTTGAAACCAGTCTGTTGTTCCATGTCCAGTTCTAACTGTTGCTTCCTGACCTGCATACAGACTTCTCAAAGAGGTGGGTCAGGTGGTCTGGTATTCCCATCACTTTCAGAATTTTCCACAGTTTATTGTTATCCACACAGTCGAAGGCTTTGGCATAGTCAATAAAGCAGAAATAGATGTTTTTCTGGAACTCTCTTGCTTTTTCAATGACCCAGAGGATGTTGGCAATTTGATCTCTGGTTCCTCTGCCTTTTCTAAAACCAGCTTGAATTGAGCTGCAGGAGTTGTTTGTATATTTTTGAGATTAATCCTTTGACTGTTGCTTCGTTTGCTATTATTTTCTCTCAATCTGAGGGCTGTCTTTTCACCTTGCTTATAGTTTCCTTTGTTGTGCAAAAGCTTTTAAGTTTAATTAGGTCCCATTTATTTATTTTTGCTTTTATTTCCAATTTCTAGGAGGTGGGTCATAGAGGATCCTGCTGTGATTTATGTCGGAGAGTGTTTTGCCTATGTTCTCCTCTAGGAGTTTTATAGTTTATGGTCTTACATTTAGATCTTTAATCCATTTTGACTTTATTTTTGTGTATGGTATTAGAAAGCTGGAGAGGGTGTGGAGAAAAGGGAACCCTCTTACACTGTTGGTGGGAATGCAAACTAGTACAGCCACTATGGAGAACAGTGTGGAGATTCCTTAAAAAACTGGAAATAGAACTGCCATATGACCCAGCAATCCCACTTCTGGGCATACACACCAAGGAAACCAGATCTGAAAGAGACACATGCACCCCAATGTTCATCGCAGCACTGTTTATAGTAGCCAGGACATGGAAGCAACCTAGATGTCCATCAGCAGATGAATGGATAAGGAAGCTGTAGTACATATATGGAATATGTACATATATGTACATATAATATTCCATTCATATATGAATCCTATACCTGATAGGATTCATCCATGTCCTATATTATTTAAGAGTAAAAACTTAATTTCATTAAAAAAAAAAAAAGTTAATTACTGGGCCAGACTCATGCATCTCACAGCCGTGGAATATTACTCAGCCATTCAAAAGAATTCATTTGAATCCGTTCTAATGAGATGGATGAAACTGGAGCCGATTATACAGAGTGACGTAAGCCAGAAAGATAAAGACCAATACAGTATACTAACGCATATATATGGAATTTAGAAAGATGGTAATGATAACCCTACATGCAAAACAGAAAAAGAGACACAGATGTACAGAACAGACTTTTGGACTCTGTGGGAGAAGGCGAGGGTGGGATGTTTCGAGAGAACAGCATCGAAACATGTATATTATCAAGGGTGAAACAGATCACCAGCCCAGGTTGGATGCGTGAGATAAGTGCTCAGGGCTGGTGCACTGGGAAGACCCAGAGGAATCGGGTGGAGAAGGAGGTGGGAGGGGGGATCGGGATGGGGAATACATGTAAATCCATGGTTGATTCATGTCAATATATGGCAAAAACCACTACATTATTGTAAAGTAATTAGCCTCTAACTAATAAAAATAAATGGGAAAAAAAGAATAAAAATTTAAATAAAAATAAAACCAGCTTGAACATCTGGAAGTTCACAGTTCACATATTGCTGAAGCCTGGCTAGCAATAGAAACTCAGTGTCTATACAACCAAGTCCTTGTCAACACCTCACCAAAACTTCGTGCTCTGACCTCATGCCTGCTCTTGAGACAGACAGTACTGCTCGTGAGAACTTGGGTTACCTCATTGTGCCACACATAAACTTGGAGTTTACTGTCCAAAGGGCTCTGAATGCTATTGTGGGGATTTGCTGCTGAAACAGGAGCCTCACCTGGCCTGCCGGCTGTGAGATGCATGAGTCTGGCCCAGTAATTAGCTTTTTTTTTTTTTAATGAAATTAAGTTTTTACTCTGAAATCATATAGGACATGGATGAATCCTATCAGGTAACTCTTCCATGGTTAGAAGGCCTAAAGACAGGACCCTGGAGAACATGATTATTTAATGAATGAGCACAATAAAAGGAATAAATTCAAATAACCATGGAGAACATGATTGTTTAATGAATGAGCAAAATAAAAGGAATAAATTACTATTTTAGGGGAAAATAGACAATAATAATAAAATTTTTCTAAGATATTGTCTTAGAAACTAAGAGAGAAAAATGTTTCAAGAGCGAGATAAGAGGAAACAGCCCAAGTTCTCCAGTAGTAGTGAGATCAAGATGAATAAGACATACAAAAGGGTGCCCCGGAATGTCCAACAGTAAGTTCTTCATTAAATTAGAATTTTAACATACAAAGACAACTCTTCCTCTTTCTGTTCCCTTTCTTTTCCAGGCAGTTTAGACCCCAAACCATCAGGAAACATCAAGCAAGCTAGTGGAGCTGCAGTGCCCCAGAGGCGGGTGTGACAGGGCTGCCCAGAATGGGTGCTGGGGCTCAATGTTGGTTATATTAGAGTCCTCAGTGGGTGAGGGGGGCATCTCTGCGGGGGGGTGGGGGGGGCTCTGGCAGCAGGAGGTTGGTTACAAGCAGAGGACTGATTAAATAATAGATATATTAAAGCTAATGGTCATCAGATTTCTGACTGTGGGAGAAGGGAGTTAACAGTATAGAAAGCAAGAAAACTAGGATGGACCCTGTAACAGTGGATCAGAACTGAATATTGAAACGTGAACTCATCCATTGGAACACACATACAGGCAGATGTGAAATTTACTATAGCTTTGTCCTCCAAAATGACCTGGGGGCAGCAACACCCACTAACAATAGGCAAACCTAATCCTCAGATTGCCACTTCTAATTGTCATTCTTCAACGGAAGGAGCATGGAGAAACAGCCTACTTTACAGTTAGAGCAGAGAAAATACATAATGGAGAATGCTGGGCCAGAAAATTTAAGAACAAACTTTTTGAGGTGGTAGAAAAATAAGAAAATATCCAATGAATAAAGAGGAACATTTTTTTTAATTTCTTATAGCTTTGTTGAGATATAACTAATTTATAACATTGTGTAAACTTAAAGTGTACAACATGATGATTTGATACGCATATATGTGGTGAAATGACGCCACAAAAAGATTACTCAACACAGCCGTCACCTCACATAATTATAATTTTGTTTTTGTGTATGATGGGAACATTTAAGATCTACTTTCTTAGCAACTTCCAAGTATAAAATACAGTGCTCCGTCACTTCAGGCGTGTCCGACTCTGTGTGACCCCATGGACTGTAGCAGGCTCGTCTGTCCATGGAACTTCCCAGGCAAGAAGAGTACCGGAATGTTTTGTCGTGCCCTCCTCCAGGGGATCTTCCTGACCCAGGGATCAAAGCCATGGCCTCGCCTTGTATCTTCTGCATTGCAGGCAGATTCTTTACCACTGAGCCACCCAGAAAGCCCATATAATACAGTATTGTTAACTAAAGTCATCATGCTGTGTATTAGATCTTAGAATGTATTCATCTGGAAGCTTGTCCCTTTGACCAACACCTCCCTCTTCCCACACCCCACCCCCACAAGACCCTGGCAATGACCATTCTACTTTTTTCCATGGGTTCAGCATTTTTTAGAATTTCACCTACAAGTGAGATCACACAGTGTCTTCCTCTGACTTATTTCACTTAACATAATGTCCTCTAGGACCTTCCATGTGTGACACATAGCATAATTTCCTTAATTTTTATGATTGAAAGGAATTCCATTGTCTATCTCTTTTACTCTCATATTTTCTTTATCCATCTGTTGGGCTGCTTCCATGTCTTGGCTTCTATGAATGATGCTGCTATGGAATATGAAGGTTTGGATATCTCTTAGAGATAGTGATTTTATTTGCTGCAGTGCATGCATGCATGCTAAGTTCTTCAGTCATGTCTGCTCTTTGCAACCCCATGGACTGTAGACCACCAGGCTCCTCTGTCTATGGAATTTTCCAGGCAAGAATACTGATGTGAGTTGCCATGCCATCCTCCAGGGGATCTTCCCAACCCAGGGATCAAACCCATGTATCCTATGTTTCCTGCATTGGCAGGCAGGTTCTTTACCACTAGGGCCACTTGAGAAGTCCCATTTACTTCGGATATACACCTGAAAGTGGAATTACTGGATCGTATAGTGGTCCTTCCCTGGTGGCTCAGATGGGAAGAATAACCCAGAGACATGGGTGCAGTCTCTGGGTTGGGAAGAGTCCCTGGAGAAAGGAATGGCAACCCATTCCAGTATTCTTGCCTGGAGAATCCCATGGACAGAGGAGTCTGGTGGGTTACATATACTCCATGGGGTCGCAAAGAGTTGGACACAACTAAGCGACTTTCACTTTCACAGTAGTCCTATCTAATTTTTTGAAGAATCTCCTTACCATTTTTCATAATGGCTGTCCCAATTTACATTCCAACCAACAGTACACAAAGTTTCCCTTTTCTCCATATTTTCCCTCACATTCTCTTGTCTTTTTGATAACAGCTATTCTAACATGTGTGGGGTGATATCTCACAGTGGCTTTTATATGCATTTCCTTGATTATTAGTGATGTTGAGCTCCTTTTCGTGTATGTGTTGATCATTTGTATGTCTTCTTTAGAAAAACATTTATTTGAGTTATCTGTTCATTTTTTTAATCAGATGATTTGGGGATATTTTTGCTTTTTTGTTGTTGAATTGTAAAAGTATATTTGGAGTTCCTTGGAGTGCAAGGGGATCAAACCAGTCAATCCTAAAGGAAATCAGTTCTGAATATTCCTTGGAAGGACTGATGCTGAAGCTGAAGCTCCAGTACTTCAGTCACCTGATGCGAAGAACTGACTCATTGGAAAAGACCCTGATGCTGGGAAAGATTGAAGGGGGGAGGAGAAGGGGATGACAGAGGATGATGTGGTTGGATGGCATCACCTACTCAGTGGACATGTGTTTGAGCAAGCTCTGGGAGTTGGTGATGGACAGGTAAGCCTGGTGTGCTGTAGTCCATAGGGTTGCAAAAAGTTGGACATGACTGAGTGACTCAACTCAACTGAACTGAAAAGTATACTATATATTTCAGATATTAACCCACTATCTGATACGTGATTTTGAAATGTTATCTTCTCTTTTGTAGGAATGCCCCTTCATTTTATGGATTGCTTTTTGTCCTGGACAGAAGCTTTTTAGTTTGATGTAGTCCCACTTGTTTAATTTTGCCTTTGCTGCTTTGTGATTTTGATGTCATATCCAAAAAAGAAAAAGAAAGAAAGAAAAAATCATTACTAAGACCAGTGACTAGAGGCTTTTCCTTGTGTTTTCTTCTAGGAGTTTTATGGTTTCAAGACTTCCATTTAAGTCTTTAATCTATTTCAAGTTAATTTCTGAAGTTAGTAAGATAGGAGCTCAATTTCGTTCTTTTGCATGTGAATATCCAGCTTTCTCAACACTATTTATTGAAAAGACTATTTTTTCCTTGCTATTCTTGGCTCAAAGAGCACTTTTTTTAAGGGGAAAAAAAAAAAGGACCCTGAAGCAAGCCTAAGTTCACAGGAGCCATTGACTAAACATGAAACATTTGAGAATGAAAATAAATATTTAGAATAATAGATTATAACTCATTGAGCAAAATAGGAACTAGGAATTCAACTAATTAAATAAATGAGAGTTTTATGAAGAATAGGATAATTACACAGTTTCAAGCTACCTTTCTACAAAATATTTACCTATACAAAGAGAAAAGGTGTCATTTTACAGTGGAGAACCCTAGCAGATATAACATAATTCTAGGGATTAAGGTAAATATTATCAGTAACAGGAAAAATTTTAAATATTGTGCCACCATATAGGAGACAGTTAAAAGAACACAGCATAACTTCTGTCATATTCCTACCAAATGCACAGAACATGAATCTAATCAGGAAGAAACATTAACTGAATCCAAGTTGACAGACATTCTACAAAATAACAAAGTGATTAAACACAACAAGCTCATAAAAGACAAGGAATCACTGGGAAATTCTTTAAAATTGAAGAATATTATGAGACATAACTAAATACAACATGTATTGGTAACATGTCCTTCTGCTATACAGAACACTGGGGTAGCTGGGAAATTTGAGTGAAGTCTAAGGATTAGATGGTAGTAAACTATCAAAATAAGTGTCCAGACTTAGATGATTGCATTGTGGTTGTATTGGAGAACATCCCTACTCAAAGGAAATATACACTGCAGTAATTTGAGGTGTGATAGAATATCATATCAGGAACCAATTCTAAACTGATTCAGGTCAAAAAGTGTTTTGTACTATACTTGCAAATTCCTGTAAGTTTGAGATTGTTTCAAATTTCTTTAAAAGTTAGTCATCAAAAATTCTCAGTTTTCTGTCTTTGGCTTATTGAATTGATTTTATTTGTCAACTAAAAGATTAAACAATACAGCAACTAAAATATAAAAGGTGAAATACACTTTAATAATTTAGAATTAAAGATCCTGGATAAACTGCTTTTGATTATTCTTAATATTGTCATAATGTTACCAATAAAGTAAATAGAAGCAAAATTAAAAGATCAAAGTCATCTATTTCATCCAACACATTGGAAATTTTCTCACTAAGAAATTGAACATTATGCTAGAAAAACTATGAATTAGACTAGTGTGGCATTATATTATTATGACTGTAACAGCATAGCCTGTTTAGAGTAGTATCTATTTTTTCTTTATTTCACCAATTGAAGAAAAAAAATAGGTCTTTCTTTTCTATATGCACTGGTACTAAGTTGCTTCAGTCATGTCCGACTCTGAGACTCTATGGATTGTAACCCAGCAGTCTCCTCTGCCCTTTGGAATCTCCAGTCAAGAATACTAGAGTGGATTGCCATTCCCTCCACCAGGGGATCTTCCTGACCCAGGGACTGGACCCACGTTTCTGATGTCTCCTGCATTGGCAGGCAGGTTCTTTATCACTAGCATCAGCTGGGTGGTGTTTCTGCAAACACTATTAAACATACACAGTGCAAAATGTACTCAGGGGAAAAGGAGGAAACATATTTCCTAATTATGGAATCAAGAAATTTCATCTTCTGAGATGAAGAATGGGCTGCTGCTGCTGCTGCTCCTGCTAAGTCCCTTCAGTCGTGTCTGACTCTGCACGACCCCATAGATGTCAGCCCACCAGGCTCCTCTGTCCCTGGGATTCTCCAGGCAAGACTACTGGAGTGGGTTGCCGTTTCCTTCTCCAATGCATGCATGCATGCTAAGTCGCTTCAGTTGTGTCGACTCTGTGCAACCCTATGGACAGCAGCCCACCAGGCTCTTCTGTCCACAGGATTCTTTAGGCAAGAATACTGGACTGGGTTGCCATTTTCTTCCCCAGAAGAATGGGCTACATGTAAACATTAGGAATATACAAAGATGAACACATTTCAACAATCTATGTTTATAGGAAGGGCAATCAATAGCATTTGTAGAAACAAGTGAATTATTTGATGATACTTCTATTGTTTTAAGAATTCTTGACCTAAAACTAATATGAAGTTTGTTAATTGAAACCTTCAGCAGGCTAAATATTGTTTAAGCAGGAACTCAGAAATATAAGAGCTCTCTAATGACTAGACTGTCTGGAGATGTAAAAGTTAAACAACTGAATGCAAAAAATGTGAATTTCCTAAAGGCAAATGACACAAGACAGCATGACAGCATGAAACGAGGGTTGGCTCCAGTTTAACATTGCACACATTATTACCTTTAGCAGGACAGAGAACAGCCGAAGTACACAATTACCTAGAGTCCATTAAAAAGATCTCTCACCCACTTGAATGGGGTTGTAATTTCCAGGCTTTCTTTTTAAAACACACTTGGAAGTTTTCCTTGTAAGTTTTGGCCTCCTAGTCCTACTCGTAAAGAAGGGAACAAGATTAAATGCAGACAACCTCCCTAGAACCTTAGAGCTCAGGCATACCAGTGGCTTGTTAGAAGCTTAGGAAGGATGACTTGGAGAAGGACAGCCCCACTATTGTTTCACCTGGGATGAGCTGAGTGAAGTCTACAGGTGGAACAGTTCATTTTACCCAGCTTCAAGGCAAAACCAAAACACTGATGTTGGTCTGGCATCCAACAACTGTTGGATGGTGTCCACAGTAGAGCCTGAGCTAAAGACTGTGGATGAACCTATGTAAATCCATCACCACTACTGGAAAAACAACTCCAAGGACATGCTCTGGCGCCTGTGGATAAATAATGTCATATATGGGAAAGGAAATGAGGAGGAAAACAGAACAAATCCAGTTCACGGATTCCCTGCCCGCCCGCCCCCCCCCCCCCCCCCCCCCCCGCCAACAACCCAGGGTCAGTTCTAAATAAGCAAAGGAAAAACTGAAAATAAGGAAACTGAAAAATCTGAGGTGTGTTTTTAAAATTATTATTTCCTTTGGGGAATAGGCAAAACACATAATTAAGAAATTACTTGGAGGATGCAAAATTTTTTATATTTTATATTTTTCTTTGAAATACATTATACATCAAGATATATATACATATATATATTATCTGTCTTTACTGACTGAGCTGAGGGAAGTATCTATTATCTCAACAGTAACTCAAAATCTTAATAAACAATAATCAAATACTACATTAGCAAAGAAAATGGAATCAACAGTGTATTACATTAGATAATTTATTGCTGAGGTAGCCTTTTATTCAAAACATCTAGATAAAAAAGAGAAGACCTTGGTATTAAATTAGTTTTTATTTTTGAAAATGCCCATGTAATTGTCTCATTGTTCAGACTCAATTGTATTGCTCTGTAACTGGACATTATAGAAATGCATATACTATATTACTCTAAGCCCATCTATTCTTTGACGTTTTCAAAACTATGAAAAATTACCTCTATTTCTGAATGAGACAATACCAGACATTTTTTAGTGTTCTATTGCCAGCCATGTGTTTTCACTATTCCTGAAATGATAATATGCAGTTTTGTTATGAAGAATGTTTTTTTCAACTTTATGTACTTCAGGACAACTATTTCTTCATAAATTTCGGTTATAAATAGCACTTGGAATTTATTTGTTTCTTATATGTCAGTCAAATTAACAAAACGAAATACATTACATTTATACTGTCAAAAAAGTGAAAATAACAACTACAATAATAAATCATGTGGCAGACACTATACTTTTTAAGTCTTATAATTTTTAATATTATTAAAATTTTAATAATTTCAATATTCTTATATGATGCTTATTATAATTTTCACTCATTAGGAGAGAAATTTGGAGCTTAAAAAGATTAAACAACATATCAAAGAGTTAGTAGATGGCAAGACTATGGTTTGTTAATTCTAGATAAACACATTTTTGAATTAAAATAAATTCCCCTAAGACTATGAGATGCCATGATTGACAATTTTCTATTTTATATAACTGTTTATTATTAAGACACTTGGGAATCATAAACAATAATTTGAACAGCATAGAATATGCCAATGAAGTTAAATTTAAAGATACAGAGGCCTTAACTTGAAAAAATTATCAAACAATTTTATGAAATAACATAAATTTTCAAGAAATTTTATATTTTTTCAAATATAAGTTTTCTAGAAAAATAATTTCTGTACTTCCTCTTTCTATGATTAAAACAGAGCATTAGAAGATTTTTTATCATGATCTTAAGATGACAGCTCAGTAAACCAACTAAAAGGTTACGGAAGAAAATATGTGAACTAGTTGGGTATGTCTTTATTAAAATGTGAATATTTAATTTAAAATTCTTCTCACTGTTGGAATACAGTAGATAATTGGGTATCAGTATATAATTTGATATATAGTATATAATTGGATATCAGGTCATGATATCCAATCTCACAGGAAATTATAACTCTATATATCTGTATATATGGATACATATGCTCTCTGTATATGCTCTAATATATCCATTAATTTTTCAGTTGCTAAGTCATGTTCAACTCTTTGGGACCCTGTATCTGAGGTTATTGATATTTCTTCTGGCAATCTTGATTCCAGCTTGTGAGTCATCCAGCCCAGCATTTCACATGATATACTCTGCATATAAGTTAAATAAGCAGGGTGACAATATGCAGCCTTGACAAACTCCTTTCCCAAGTTTAAACCAGTCAGTTTTTTAATGTAAGGTTCTAATTATTGTTTCTTGACCTGCATACTGGTTTCCCAGGAGGCAGATAAGGTGACCATTTTAAAGGTATTCCCATCTCTTTAAGAATTTCCCACAGTTTGTTGTGATCACACAGTCAAAGGCTTTAGCATAGTCAATGAAACCAAAGTAGATGTTTTTCTGGAATTCCCTTGTTTTCTCTATGACTCAATGAATGTTTTCTCTATGAATGTATTATTTTAATACTTAATTTTTATTGTTCTAACTTCAGATATTTAAACACTTTCAGGTGACTATCTGGAGAAAGGAAGACTATTGATCATAGTTTTAAAAAGTAAAATCTACTGTTGTAAAGGGAACATTTTAATCACACTTGAGAGAAGGGGTATAAATTTTCATGTGCTTTCTTTAGATGCCTATTTTCTTAAACCTATTAAACTAAAGAGAATTCTATGGGACAAATAAAATAGAGCAGGTAAAATTGTGTCCTCAGGACACCCATTAGACGTGGTGATTGTGTCACTGATGACTTGCTCTAAGGACATAACTGTCTTGCTGGTGGATATAGTATTTCTCTTCTTCCACTGAACTGTGTTATGCTAGTTTTGATCTTGTTGAAAGTTAAACACTAAATTGTGAAATTAACATTGTAAAAAACAATGCTATTAGTAAAGTAAAAAAAAAGTTTGAAAATAAAGATGAATGATGAAGTCTCTTATAACTGGTTCTAAAAGGCAGGGACTTTTTCCTCAACAATACTTTAATATTTGTACTGACCTGTTTATCTCCAAGAACATGGTAAAGACTCCCTCAATGTTCTATTTTCCATCACAAGCCTCCAGAAATCTTCACCAGAGGAATCAAACATTGTGATCATAAATATCTGCTAGGCAAAGTGGAGGGGTGATTGAAGCATTCCAATGGGAGGTGAGAGAGTCCCATATCTATTAATAAAATCCTGCCATTTCATTTTGCTACCAGAGTAAAACCACACGTGATGCTACCCAAGAGGCTTTAATACCATAAACTATTTTCACTCTCTCTTTTTTCTCAATTGAAGTATAATTCACTTACAATTCCACATTAGTTTCAGGTTCACAAGGGATTCAACATTTTTATAGTTTATATTCCAGGTGAAATTATTTTAAAATATTGGTAATACTCCCTGTGCTGTACATTCCATCCTTGTATCTTATTTATTTTATACATAGCAGTCTGCATCTCTTAATCTCCTTCACTAATTTTGCCCCTCTACCCACTCCTCTCCCCACTGGTTTGTTCTCTGTATCTCTAAGTCTGCTTCAGTTAGAGAAATACTGTATTTTTCACTTGTATTTTCACTCTTAGAAGACCAGTTGTGTTTCAGCAAAGATATAGGAAATCAGGTCTATGGTTTTATGTGTAACAGTAACTATTTAAAATTTTCCTGATACTCTTTGAGGGGGAAAATAAGTGTACTATATGGTCCCAATATATTCATGCTTTAACTTTGAGTGTGAATTTGTGGAAGAGTCATTTAATCTTGGATTTATTTGTTCTTCTTCCTTTTGTTTTCATAAGAGAGCATGGGAATGAAGGAGAGATGAAAATTGATAGCACTTTGGTGAAAGCCTTCAGTGAAGGCAGCTAAAATTTATGAGGGGGAATTTGTACATGAATAACTAACTTCCTAAGTTCCCAACTGTTGTAGAGTTTGAACATCTAATACCAGTAACAGAATTATGTTGTAATTGAAGAGAATTTCCAAGGGACTAATATTTCTGGGTTCAGGGTATAAATATTTTTAATCTTTGAGTGTTATTTATTGATAGGTGAAATATTTTTTGAATAGCAATTTTTTTTACATTCATAGGTCAAAATTTAATGAAACTTACATATAAATTTGAATGTCCCATAATTTTCTTAGTGATATTCATCAGCTCAAGTGAACTCTTTTCCCCTTGCTTCTTCTTTACCCACTTTTGAACATGAACTTGAGCACCTGTGTGAACTAAATGCATTTATTTCTTAGTGGAAGGGCACAATGGATTGTTTAGAATATGACTTCTTAAAGAGGGAATAGAAGATATTTTAAAACATGATATAGCACATTTTTAGTGAAATGCTTAAGCAATAAAGAAAAAAGAAGCTTTCATATTAAGTCTGGGCACAACGATTTTAATCTGGATCTGGCTCAGGCAGTTTCCTCACTTCTAGTTACTAAGCTAGCCTCAGGAAGACAATTTTTTTTTCTTGTATTTTAACACTAACTTCATGCTGTTAGCACAATTTTGCAAGCACTTAATCTAAGTCTAATCATTTCCCCAAACCAGGCACTTTTCTGCATAGTCATTCATTTTTCTTTGTTCAGTTCTACAAAATATAAACTATAACTTTCACCAACTAGTAAATGTTCTGTTCACGTCATATTTTAAGAAATTTTTGGTCCTCTTAGAAAACTGGAAATTTGATTATGAAATTATACAATGAAATTCATAAGCTTCTTACAGTCAATATCTACTGTATCTATTTACTATATGTTTGGAGTATTCTTATAAACATAACTTCACTCCCTTTTCTAAGAATTTATAGCTTGAAAATTAATATCCTGGTCTCCATTTGAACTTAAAGTCAACTGATTGATCCATTATTTCAATATCACTGAAGGCTCTTTTAAAGATGAAGAGAAATTTTATGTTTAAAAAATATATTCAATGTTAATGAAACATCAAATATTATTTAACAAAATTAAAATAACCCAGCAATGAAATATCAAAATTTGGGGTGGGGGAAAAAAATAAACACTTAAGCAGGATGCTTCCATTCCTTTTTTTCATAAATATATAGAAATTCTTTCATTTTTTAAGATCATTCCTAATCAACCTCTTAGCCAGAATTTCAAATTGTACCATTTTGAAACATTTACTATTTTAATGATTCAACTATGTGTTTCACTATCTTTGTTATTAGCCTTTCAGACATGTTTTTCCTCTTTGGTGCAAACACATAATTCCCACTGGGACTAGAGGAAATTAGTAATGGCCATTGTGTAAAAACTGGGCTCAAATGTCTGACGACTTTTTGGAAGCAGACAGGAAATGCCAAAGAAAGATCTTGATCAATGTCATATTGTTAGTATTTTGTTTTCTCATCTAAAGTCTGAAGTTATGGAATCTCCCTTTCAAGAGTCTAGGTGAAATTTTTTAATTCACTTTTTAAAATTTCTTACAAACTGAAAATAAGAAACTCTAAGAGGGGTAAAAACTTAAGGTAATCCTTCCATCCCCCAAGCACGCCTACAGTTATCAGTTGAAAGTAAGTGAAAATGTGGCCAACCAGTTGAGTGTTTTACAAGCAGAAAGTGTCACCTTTTCATAAATCAATTATGAAGTCTTCAATAATTTCTAATTACTGAGCAACTTGCTGAGCAAGTTGATGAGGCATCTGCCTGAACCAGACCTTGCTGGTTTTTGCCTCACTGTCAGTGTCAGCTCCGACATTACTTACTCACAAAAACCTTTCATATCTCCACTGATGAAATCAAATTCTCCTTTATAAGCTCTTGCAGCATCCTTTAACACTCCTTTAAGATTCAAATCCAGGTCTACATCACTGATAAATTCATCCAAAATGTTTATTTTCTATGTGCCAGGAACTGTGTTAGAAGTTGCAGACCCAAAAGTGAACAAAATCAGGCATTGTCCCTGCCCCCAGAGAAATTACAGTCTGGTAGCAGACATTAGCCTCACTCAAAGAATGACACAAATTATATATGTTACTATGATAATAACTGTCCAAAGGAGTTATTGAAAGTTATTGAAAGTTTCATTAACATTCAGAAAACTAAAATCATGGCATCTGGTCCCATCACTTTACGGCAAGTAGATGGGGAAACAATGGGAACAGTGACAGACTATTTTCTTGGGCTCCAAAATCACTGAGGACAGTGAGCGCAGCCATGAAATTAAAGACACGTGCTCCTTGGAAGAAAAGCTCAGTTACGTCTGACTCTGTGACCCCATGGACTGCAGGACACCAGACTTCCCTGTCCTCCACTATCTCTCAGAGTTTGCTCAACTCATGTCCATTGAGTTGGTGATGCCATCCAAATATTTTGTCATTTGTCACCCCCGTCTCCTCCCGCCCTCAACTTTTCCCAGCATCAGGGTCTTTTCCAGTGGGTCAGCTCTTCACATCAGGTGGCCAAAATATTGGAACTTCAGTTTAAGCATCAGTTCTTCCATTGAATATTTAGAGTTTATTTCCTTTAGGATTGAGTGGTTTGATCTCCTTGCAGTCCAAGTGACTCTCAAGAGTCTTCTCCACCACCAGAGTTCAAAAGCATCAGTTCTTCAGTGCTCAGACTTCTTTATGGTCCAACTCTCACTTCCATACATAACTACTGGAAAAACCATAGCTTTGACAAGACGGACCTTTGTTAGCAAAGTGATGTCTCTGCTTTTGAATACATATTTGTGTATTTATTTGTGCCTACATTTGTCATAGCTTTTCTTCCAAGGAGCAAGTGTGTTTTAATTTCATGGCTGCACTCACTGTCCCCAGTGATTTTGGAGCCCAAGAAAATAAAGTCTGTCACTATTTCCATTTCCCCCCCATCTATTTGCCTTGAAGTGATGGGACCAGATGCCATGATCTTAGTTTTTTGAATGTTGAGTTTTAAGCCAGCTTTTTCACTCTCCTATTTCACCTTCATTAAGAGACTCCAGTTCCTTTTTACTTTCTGCCACTAGAGTGTTGTCATCTTCATATCTGAGGTTATTGATATTTCTCCCATCAGTCTTGATTCCAGCTTGTGATTCATCCAGTCTGACGTTCTACATGATGTACTCTGCATAGAAGTTAAATAAACAGGATGACAATATACCTCCTTGACATACTCCTTTCCCAGTTTTGAACCAGTACATTCAAGCAATTTATAGATGCAATGCAATTCCTATCAAGTTACCAATGTCATTTTTCACAGAACTAGAACAAATAGTGAGACACAAAAGACCCTGAA
Organism: Muntiacus reevesi; assembly: GCF_963930625.1. NCBI lineage: Eukaryota > Metazoa > Chordata > Mammalia > Artiodactyla > Cervidae > Muntiacus > Muntiacus reevesi. The sequence continues at coordinate 13,153,125 of NC_089267.1, read as the reverse complement.
TAGCCAAACCAATCTTGAGAAAGGAAAATGGAGCTGGAGGAATCAGTTTCCCTAACTTCAGACTATATGACAAAGTTGTAGTCAGTAAAATAGAATGATACTGGAACAAAAACAGAAATATAGATCAACAGAACCAGACAGAAAGCCCAAAAAATAAACCCTTGCACTTATGGTCAATTAATCTATGGCAAAGGAGGCAAGAGTATACAATGGAAAAAAAACAATCTTTTCAACAGGTAGGCATGGAAAAACTGGATAGCTACATGTAAACAATGAAATTAAAACATTCTCCAACATGATATGCAAAATAAACTCAGAAGAGATTAAAGATTTAAATGCAACACTGGATACTACAAAACTTCTAGAGGAAAACAGGCAGAACACTCTGACATAAATTGTAATACATTTTTTTTAGATCTGTTTCCCAAAGCAATGGTAATAAAAACAAAAATAAATAAATGGAACCAGCAAAGGAAACCATAAAGAAAATGAAAAGATAGCCTACAGAATGCAAGAAAATATTTACAAAGGATTCTTACTTTAACTTGTCAGCTTTCTTAATATTGACCCATTTTTGTATTTGCCTGAGACAATACAAAGTCTTGCTATTTCTCTAATTCTAAACACTCTTTCAATGGATTTGTGTGATCACTCCTTTAAATTGCTCCACATACTTATCTCTGAAACATCGTGAGCCTTGTCTGCCCAAGACCATCTCCTTAGAACGGAGAGCTCTGCACCGTCTCCTACTTTTTCCTCCCCCTTACAGTCAGATTAGGCTACTTTAATTCCAAGAAACATATCTTTATTCACTCTGATTCACTGTATCAGTTAGACTTAATACTAATGATAAGTAGCAGACCCAGAAGAACATGCAAAAGTTAAAGTAAATAGATATATACATGAGAGTTTCTCATAGAATCCAAGGGCAGAAATGTGACCAGGCCAGGCCTCAAGAACAAGTTGAAGCCAGTGGTAGGTCATTTGTTCTTACTTTTCCTTTCTCTTCATTTCTTCTCTCTAGTCCCTAGGCCACATGGCCAAAAACAAACTGGCTCTTTTTCTCCTTTCTCAAGAGAGAGGTCTACACTAATACTAGGATTTTATACTCTCAATTCAAGATTCCCAGAGAAGAGCCTGTGGCCCGGCTCATATTAAGTGCCTACACCTGAGTTAAGCAGCTGTGAGCTTGTGTTTAGGGTCAAACTGCGCCAGTGGTTGTCAGGGAAACTCATTGTGGCTGAAGGTATGCAGTTAAATGGAGACTGATATGAGTTAGGTAGTTCTTACTTACCATCAAGCTAAATCCTACAAAATGTCCAAGCTCTATCTCCTTCTAAACAACCCTCACCAGTTTGGTTCACAGTGTCAGACTCTTAGAAGCATCCTCAGAGGAACACAGATGCAAGGACATTCCTGGAGGCTGTGGATTCCTGGAAGATCCATACAGTGGGCTCCCTTTAACTAGTATCAACAGCCCCCTCTCCAAACACTCTGGTGAAGTAAATACCAAGGGCAAGTTCAATAGGAGAAGATAACTTTAACAGCTTATCCCAGATTCCTGAAATGACTATAAGTGACAAAAAATATTTTGAAATGATCATCATAATTAATTAAATGTAAATAAAAGATTTTCATATAATTTTTAAGCTATCAAACTTTAAAAAATATTCCACAAATGTGTAATCCCAATGTTCATGTGGGTACAGGAAATGGGCCAGTTTACTCATTGCTCACATATTACTTTCTGAGTTACCTTTAAAAACTATGTATCAAAATCCTTTTCATCAATGCCTATTCTATGAATCAGCAAATCTCAGTTTGTAGTTACTGAGGACTACCTGGAAATTACTTCTTTTTTTGAACTCTGACAGAAGTTATTACCAGTGTTCTTTATTAAAACATCACATATCACTTTATGATATACTTTTTATTAATGTTTTGCCTAATTAACTTGTAATTCATACTTTTTCTTTGTTGTTCCTGAATATTTACACTCACATTCCCTCAATATTTTAGAATGCCCATCATTTAACATATTATTTTGTTTTATTATTTTCTTTTTAATATATATATTTTATTGACACATAGTTGACTTACAATGTTTCAAGAGCACAGTAAGGTGATTCGGTTGTACATATACATATATATTATAAACATATCATTTTATAATTCCCATTTTTATTCCTTTTTAATCCATGATTTCTTCCCAGGTGGCTCAGTGGTAATAAATCCACCTGCTAAGCAAGGAGATGCAGGTTCCATCCCTGGGTTGGGAAGATCCCCTGGAGAAGGAAATTACAGCCCTGTCCAGTTTTCTTTCCTGTGAAATCACATGGAAAGAGGAGCCTGGTGGGTTATAGTCCATGGGGTTGCAAAGAGTTGGACTCAACTTAGCAACTAAACAGTAACAATAGTAATCCATGTTTTGATTAGAAATTTCTAGTGCTTGATGAATATAGAATGTGATATCAATGTACTAGAGAATGATTCTGCATATGCAATTTTTTGGTAAATGTTCTATGGGAGTTAATTTGGTAAAAAGTCAAATTAAGAAGACACAAGGTTATAAGTCTTTTTCTCTCATGCAATATGGGAACATGGATAATTCAATGTAATTGGTATCAACTGGTTCTGTCCTCTGTTAATAAAACTTTGCTCTTTAAAGGAAAGGATCTTGTAAGACATGCGGAATTCAGCCATTTTTGCCATGTCCTGGGAAAATAACTTTGGAAGAAAAGTCTGTCCTACTTTAATACATTGCCTGGTCATTATGTAATGTGTTCCTTTAAAAGGCTTAAGTATCTGTTAACATTGTCTGTCAAATCAGAAAAAGACCGTTGGCACTTTCTTCTTCTCTCATATGTTCGAAAGACTAATAAAAGCCTGTGAGTCAGCCATATTCAAATAGATGTTCAAATAAATTTGAATCTTCTCTCATTACATTAATTCTGTAACTATATTCTCCTCACAAGTAAGACTGAACCTGAGTTCACTTTTTGTTTGCATTCCATTACCATGTTGATATCCCCAGGAGTTTAATAAAAAATTAATATTAAAGGATAGTGAATTGTATTGATTTAGACATTCAATGCTGTTTGCTTAATGACTTCTATCATTTTGATTACTCACCATAGTTTCTTGCATCTCACTGTTTTCTTGTGGATGAAATGTTCTTTTTGCAGGTGTCACTACTAAAGAGAGAATTTGTAGAGAATTAACTTCCCAGGTTTTTCTATATATAAAAAGTGCCTTGACCTCACTTTTGAGTGCTGACTTGGTTGAGTAGAGAATTATAAACTCCTTTTATTTCTTTGAAAGTTAGAATCCATTATTTTCTGTAACTGTTGAGAAAGTCGATTTTAACCAGTCTCTTGTACCTTTTAAGTAAAACAGTCTCTCTCTCTGTCATAGGTTCTAGTATTTTCTCTATCTTTAATGTGTCATGCTGCACTCAGGATTTTTTCATTGTTGGCCTTTATTTATCCTTATAAAGATTTGTAATGTTCATATATCCAAATCCCGACCAACCACACTACATTCTTTTATGAAAATTAAATTTTTGGCAATATAAAAGTTTAATTGTTATTGTTACTGGAAATTAGTTTCAGGGAAAATGTGGTTAACAGAGGTTTTCCCCACATACTTCAGAATCCTTTAGGTCAGCTCTTTAACTGATATCCTTTTACACATGTACATACATTAATGGCCATTCAACAAAAGTGGCACATAGTTTGAAACTTTTAAATATATAAAAGCATATACTCACTTTTCTGTTTGACTATGTGATTATTACAAATATGCATTTAAAAATTATTTCATGATATGCCTATAGTCAGAAATAAAAATTCTGGTTATAATAACAATTCTATGGGGAAAATTACTGTTAAAGAATCACTTCTAAAAGTTAATTTTAGTAAAAGCTAGGAACTTTGTAAGAATAGAATTAGACAAGTCTTGGTTTTAAAAGATGCTGATAGAGATCACTGAATTTCTAAAAACAATTACATAATGTTTATGGTATTCTTTATTAGCGAGTTATAAAATTAAACTCTGCAATGCATATTTTACATATTAGAATGTCTTTTAATACTTATGATCAGCTATTTTCTGAAATTTATATCAAAACTTTAATAAAGGAAACTCATCTTCAGGAAGGTGATTTATTAATTCATGATCAGTTTTAAAATTATATTGATACAACTGTTTAGGTTTTTTTTAAATACTTCACATTAAATTCATTTTTAAGAGTTTATTTGCATCAAAAGCCAAGAAAGTTAAAATGTATTTTTCTACTAAAATTACATATTTAAATTTTAATATAATTTTTAATTTTTAACTTAAATATTTTAATCTAAAAAATCTTACATTCAGTAAAAATAGCAAGATTTTATGATTCATAAATTATTATTTACCTATGTTTTTAAATGAGTTTATTAAATTTACCAGAACTAGAGACCTGGATCCGAAGACCTTACCACTTCCCATAGACATACCAAAACTAAAACTATATAGAACAACTATCTCTGAGAAAAACCTGAAGACTAGCAAAATGTGTTTTCTACAAATAAGATAGCAAAAAACAAAAAGGCCATATTGAAATAGGTAGGAAGGGCAGAGATTCATTCTAGTCAAAACCCAGATCCCCAGAGAAAGGAGAGTAGCTAAGATCATAGAGTAGGAAGATCCTGAGCTCACCTCCTTCCATGGACACACCAGAATTACAACTATTTACAGAGCAACTACTGATGAGAAGGATCTGAAGACTAGCAGAAAAGATATTCCACAACTGAAGATAAAAAGAATAAATCATAACAAGACAGGTAGTAGGGCCAGAGGCATAATATAGTCAAGAACCACATCCTCAGGCAGGCAACCTATAAACAAGATGATAATCACGATTGCAGAGATTCTCCCCAAGGAGCAAGGGGTCCACTCCCCAGACCAGGGGTCCTGCACTAGGAAGACAATCCCCTGGAACATCTGGTTTTGAAGGCCAGTGGGACTTACTTTTTGGAGATCCAGAGAGCTTTTGGAATAAATAGCCTGTCCCTAAATGTAACACACAAAAGCTCACACACTGCAAGACCCAGGACAGAAGCAGTAACATGAAAGGAGTTGTGGTCAGACACACTTGTTGATCTTAGTGAGCCTCCCAGAAAGGCAACAAGCAACCGGGACTCTGTTTGAGACAGAGGGGCTTCCATGCTGGCACAGACACTAAAGATTCTGCCTGCAATGCAGGAGACCCAGCTTCAATCCCTGGGTTGGGAAGATCCCCCAGAGAAGGGAATGGCAACCTACTCCAGTATTCTTGTCTGGAGAATCCCATGGACAGAGGAGACTTGGCAGGTTATAGTCCATGGGGTCGCAAAGCATCTGACACCACTAAGTGACTAACACTTGAGATGGATACCGAAATCAGCCATCCTGGGCAACTCATCCTACTATGAGGACACTGGATCTTGGAAAGTAACATTTTGGACTCTTTCTTCTAGCAAACTAGTAGCCAGGATCTGGCCCACACACCAGCTTTTCTGCATAAGTCCTGGGACACCCCCTGCCCTCATCCCCAGACCAAGCAGCCAGTTGTGCAAGGAAAAAACCCCACCCTCCCATATGTAGTCAATAGCCATAGACCGACCCTGACTCCTCAGTGGTGCAAAAACCTGGCCCAGGCCATGCCTGCCAGTGAGATGGCACTAATTCTAGGATCTCTAGACCCCTAGCCAGTTGCACTGGGACCTGGTCCCACCCACCAACAGCAGACACTAGCTCTGGGTCCCTGGAGTTCTCGAACCAGACACATCATGATCCCACTCTGCACACCAGTGGGCCAGCACTAGCCCCAGGACCAGCCTCACTCATTAGCAGGCAGGAAACAGTGCCAGGACTACCTTCCCTCCCCAGCTTCACCCACCAGTGAGCTAAAACTAGTCCTGGGATCTGCAAGTCCACCTAGTCCATGAGCAGGTCAATACCATCTCTGGGGCAATCCAGTCTCTCAGTCAGCTTCCCCAGGGTCCAATTCTGCCCAACAATGGGATAGCACTAGCCCTTTGACCCAGTCTCATGCACTAGTAGGCAGGCAACAGCCCTAGGAAAAGGGCCATGGCCATGCCAATCAGCCCAGGCTGACACCCCAGCCCCCTGCATCCAGCCTCTCTGGATGGCACTAACCAATGGGCTGGCACTAACCCCAGGAACCCCTGTGGCTGCAGCCAACTGTATGGGGATCCATCCCCAAACACCAGTGGGGCCAGTAGCCTCCACAGCAGGCACAGCCTGGCAGCCACTAGGCCAGGGGCCAGCCCTGCCTATCAGCATGCCCACAGTGGGCAGCCAAGTCACAACAGAGGAGTCCATACAGGCCACATAGAGAACATTGCTAGGGCACATGGCTCTGGTGGAAGAGGGCAATGTGCTCCTGAACCCATAAGACATCTCTATAAAGGGCACGTCTCCAAGATAAGGATCAGGGAATATAACTGACCTATTTGATACACAGAAATAAAACCAAAAAATCAGGAAAAATGAGGTGACAGACAAATATTTTTGAAACAAAGAAACAAACTGAAACCCCAGAAGAAGAGCTAACTGGAGATAAAAACTTACACAATAAGGAGTTCAAGGTAATGACCATAAAGATATTCAAAGAATGTGAGAGAAAAGTGGATGAACAGGGTGAGAAGTTTAACAAAGACTTAGAAAACACAAAGAAGAACCAATAACTTAAATGAAAAATAAACTAGAAGAAATCTACAGTAGTTAAGATTATACAGAGAAATGGATCAGCAAATTAACTGGAATAGAGAATAGTGGAAATCACACAACCTGAAGAAAAAAGAAAAAAAAAAAATGAAGATAGTTTAAGAGACTTCTGGAACAATGTCAAACATACTAATATCCATATTATAGTTGTGCCAGGAGGAAAAAAACAAAAGGGCAGAGAACATATTTGAAGACATAATAGATGAAACCTGCTCCAACCTGTAAGAGAAAAACAGACATCCAGATCCAGAAAGCACAGAGTCTTACACGGGATCTGTCCAAAGACATCCAAGCCAAACACATTGTAATTTAAACAACGAAAAAGATATGGAGAATATTAAAGGCAATGAGAAAAAGCAATAGTAATGTACAAGGAAACTCCCGTAAGAATATATGTTGACTTCTCAGCAGAAACTCTGCAGGGCAGGAGGGAAAGGCACAATGTATTTAAAGTGATAAAAGGAAAAAACCTACAACCAAGACTACTCTATTCCATTGAAGGAGATACAGTGTTTTACAGAAGAGCAAAAGCTATGAGAGTTCAGCACCAGTAACCAGTTTTATAAGAAATATTAAAGGGACTCCTCTAAGTGAAAAAGAAAGACCACAACTAGAAATATAACAATTATTAAAGGAAAAATCTCTTCAGTACAGGTGAGAATATAATAAAGGTAGTATATCCACCTAACAAAGTTAGTAGGAAGATTAAAAGGACAAAGTGGAAAAAATCATCTATATCCACAATAGGTAGTCAAGGGATACACACAAAAATGACAGAAAATATAATGTCAAATGCACACACATGAAAGTGAAAGTGAAAGTCACTCAGTTGTGTCCAACTCTTTGTGACCCCATGGACTACACAGCCCATGGAATTCTCCAGGCCAGAATACTAGAGTGCGTAGCCTTTCCCCTTCTCCAGGGGATCTTCCCAACCCAGGGATTGAATCCAGGTCTCCAAACATTGCAGGCAGATTCTTTACCAGCTGAGCCACAAGGGAAGTCCAAGAATACTGGAGTGGGTAGCCTGTCCCTTCTCCAGTGGATCTTCCCAACCCAGGAATCGAACTGGGGTCTCCTGCATCACAGGTGGATTCTTAACCACTGAGCTGTGAGGGAAG